>NW_006775205.1:185862-239224 GCF_000442215.2 Lipotes vexillifer | reverse complement strand
GCAGGACTCTTCTAATAACCACATCCTAAATGTTTTCAGTTGTATTAGGAGCTTGTTTTTATTATGTACTAACTAATTCGGCTTTCTTTTGCTTGGGAAAAGGAGCTCCTAGAATTTTGGAAAAACAAAATTTTTCAAGAGTGAAGTTATTTGTTAAAGGTTTAAGAGATTGATGAAATAGAATTTAAAATTTTTCTACATTTGTTTTCTACAACTGGAAAAAGGATACAACAGTGTGAGAATAAACCTAAGTTGCCTTTTTTTTTTTTTTAAGGTTTGGTTAAGTGGTTGGATTTAAGTGTGTCCCTGCTTTGCCAAATAATAATTATTTATCTAGTAACTTATTTGCCAGAAAACTCGATTCATAATTAGTATAAATTTTTTAAATTAGTAGATTTTTTAGATTTTTATTCAGTCTTTGTTTTACTCTTTAAATAAGTTTTTATGGTTGTTATACGAAAAGATTTAAGTTTAATTAATAATTGATTAGCAGAACACTTCTGGGAAACCTCCTGTAGTTTCCAAGGGGATTACGTAGTTATGCAAGGATCCAGCAGGTTTTCTTTTGCAGCGCTTTTCTCACAGAGCGCCAGAGCGACACCCTAGCTTTGGCAGAAATCTTGGGGCCCTGAAGAATAAGCTGAGGCCTCAGTAACTAAGATAATGCTTTAATTAAGGCCAAGAGTGGCAGTGTTTCCTTCTAAATGTTACCGTTGGTCCTAGAATGAATTCATATCCAAGAAAAGTAAAATAAATCATATGTTAAGGTCTCAAGGAAATAGGACTTGGGACACATGTATCTTAAAGTTACTTAATAATATACTGGGTAAAAATGAAGTCGTTTAAGCCTTAAATATGATCGTTGGTTTGCCTTTCATATTAATGAATAAACTTCTAGAACCATGTTACTTTCCATCACAAATGTTTGTACAACAGGTCATTTCCCCATTAGAGACTGTGACAGAGATGACGACTTCCATATCTTTCCTCATCGTGAAATTTTATTGAATATATGGCAGTCCATTCTGTCTATCTCCTCCCAATTGCTCTTTTATTAAAAGCTTTTTTTTTTTTTTTTTGCGGTACGCGGGCCTCTTACCGCCACGGCCCCTCCCGTTGTGGAGCACAGGCTCCAGACGCTCAGGCCCAGTGGCCATGGCTCACGGGCCCAGCCTCTCCGCGGCATGTGGGGTCCTCCCGGACTGGGGCACGAACCCGTGTCCCCTGCATCGGCAGGTGGACTCTCAACCACTGTGCCACCAGGGAAGCCCTATTAAAAGCATTTTTTAAATGTCATTTAAAATGTGTCTTATGATATTTATTTAGAGACACTTCCATTTGATGATAACATTACTATATAAGGTCAGTTATTTTCCCTGATTTTCTATTTTCACATAGCAGTCCCCCTGTACCCTAACATGTGGGCTCATTATTAAGTTGAACCTATAATGTGTAAACATTTTCCAGCAACAGATCCCACCAGATTTATTCAGCAAACTTCCAAGGATAGTGCTGTTACTCCTGTGTTTCTGTGAGATAAGTAAGAAAATAGGTGTTTAATCATAACTATCCAAAGGAGGCAGAACGTTTCTGGCCTTTCAGTAATTAATTTTGTAATAGTATTTAGGTTTTTTTAACAGTACAAACCCTCTAAGGTTCCCTTTTCTCTCTCCCCCTGCAAGTCATTGGGGGTTCTTAGAGAGTCAAAGGAAAAAGGACAGAAAAAGCAGGAGCGAGGGAAATGCCCACTAAATGCTTCTAGTTCTGGTAGGGACACATGCGGCAAGATGTATTCATTTGTATCTTCCAGAATAATTTTTATGTTAAAAGTCAGCTGATTTGCATCTCTGTTAATAAGTACAGGTAAACATGTCATTCATGAGCTAGGTATAGTGTCTGACTTTAGAGTCAGCAGTTGAACATGGCATTAGCCACAGCCATCCTGGATTTGTCTAAAGAATCCAAATCTACCACAGAAGCTTTCACAAGCAGCCAGATTCTGATATGAATCAACAAAACTAGAACTGCTTTCTTCAGTTTAGACAAAGGCCACAGGTATGTGCCCAAAGTGTTAAAATACACACGGAGAAATCTTTATTTAAATATTAACTAATAACTCTGTTTGTATGTTTTGTTTATGTGTTTTGTTGTTTTGGTTTGTTTCTGGCTAGCTCATCAGAGTTGTAACAAGCTCAATTAAAGTGCAAGGAATCCTGTCTTATGCCTGTGTCATACTCTTCTATTTCGGGTAAGAGTAACCATTCTTGAATATGTTTTTGATTATACAGTAAAGTATAAATGCAAGATGTGATGGAAGTTAATAGCAGCTAAATCATAACAATATGCCCATCCCAACTGTCTTGGGGGTCTCCCTTGACAGCATATATCTCCAAATGTATTTGTGACTCAGTTAAATTCTAGTTAAATTAAATATGCTGTTTGGTAGTAATATTAGTAGCACTTTAGATTTAATTTTAATCTTTTAGTGAAATCATTTAAAGCCCTTTCTGCCTAGGACTTAAGTTTCACCCATGTTTTATGATAAAATCGGCCATTGTAATCAGATATTGTTCTATGTTTTAAAAAAATCTTTGTTTCTACTATGTTTGCCATACTGATTATTTAGCATGCTCTAGGCCTATGTCATATAAACCCAAAGGAGATGCAGAAATGTATCATTTCTCTGACTGTGACTGGTTAAACTTTTATCTGAAGATTTGTTGGTCTCATGCGGCTTATATCTTGTTGGGAAAGACAAAGGGTAACAAATTAACAACTAAAATACTTTAAGATAGTAATAAGCAGTATGAAGAAAATAATATAAAAAGGCATTTTTTGCCACTGCTAGTTTTTTCACGACGTGAATTTATGATAAAGTAGCCCCGCCTAGGTTTAGGTTTACTTACTTTAGAAGAAAGGGACCCCATCCCAGGTCCCTGTGCTCAACGTGCAGTGGCGCATGAGGTGGCGCATCAGGAGCCGTGCTCTGGGCGGCAGTCAGAACTGAGTATCTCAAGAGGAGAAAGTGAGGAGAGGATAAGCGTAGCGGTAGTGACCTCAGCCAGAGATTCACCCAGAATCTGCCCCTGGGACGAGGTCTGCTTTCCAGAGACATCTGGGTATTTCCAGTTCCACGTTTTGAGTGTGTTTTCTACACTGCTGTCTGCCTGCTAACTGACTCAGCAGGTGCTCCAGAGGTGTCTGACGCAGGAGCCCAGGAGCAGTCAGTTTTCACCATCTCCACCAAGTATGTGACTTACAAATAAACTTTCTACACCCTCAGTGCCGCGTTCAGGCTACGCGGCCAATGTCAGTGATGCCCAAAGCAAGATGTGGTTCTGATCGGATTGCATACCATTTACTGTTTGAATGAACATAGAAATGCTTTACTGTATTAAGGTAACTTTCGTCAGTTACTGCCATTAAAAAACGTGAGATCCTCCTTCCCTGGCACAAATGCTCACACTGCCCTCCGAAGTTCTTAGTATCATTCCTTGTTTATCTCCACCCTGCCAGGCAGAGACCGTGGGCAAGGATGGCCGGCAGTCCAGCAGACCCGTGGAAGGGCCTGGGCTTCAGCTCTGAGAGAGGCGAACCACTGGAGTCTTGTGAGCACAAGAGAGCTAGATCCATCTGGCTTTTTGCAAGGGCCGCTCTGGCTGTTGTGCAGAGAATGGACTGGAGTGTAGCAAAGAGAGAAGCACAAGTCAGGCCAGGTCAGGAAGCTGTTCCAGTCGTTCCCAGGAAAGGTGACCACAGCTGGAATTGAATGGTGGCAGTGAGTGCTAAAATTCTATCAACTAGGGATACATTGAAGGTGGAAATATACAGGACTTGCTGATGCATTGACTGAATGTGAGGCGAGAGGGAACACGAAGCATCAAGTGTGATCACAGAGTGTGGGGCTCAGGCAGTTAGGGTGATGGGCTGGCCGTCCACTGTGATGGGGAAGCCGGTGAAGACAGACACGTGGGGCTGGTTCACCTTGGTTATTTTGGAGGGTTGGGTCTGGAATCGAGAGTCCTGTTTGGGTTTTGTAAGCTTGAGATCCTACTAGACATCCCCTGGTGGTGTCAAGGAAGCAGTGGAAGGGCTGAGTAAGGAGGGCGGGGGAAGTTGGGGCTGGCGGCAAACCTGGAAGAGTGGCGCATGCACGTGGAAGGTCCTTGCAGCCTTGGGTCCATGTGAGGCCCTCGGTGCTCCAGAGTAGGGAGTGGGGAGGCCAGGGAGAGTGAAGGAAGCCTGTTTGCTTCTTGTTTGACCTCCTTCCACGCCCCTCTTCGGACTTCCCCTCACTGATGTGTAGTTCCGTGTCACTACCAGGATTTCGTATCAGGCCTAAGAAATAGCCACCCACGTCTTCACTCACTGTAGAACTGACCGTGAGGTCCTTGGTGTTGTGCCATTTAAGGGCCCCTATTTGTGTGACGATACCAGTGTGAAGAGTTTTTTTCAGAATTTTTGCCAGATTTGTTTCAGATGCCTAAAAAGTTTATATACCTTTTGGCCCAGAAATCCCACTTCTGTAATTATGTATTTTGGAATTTATCTTAAGGAAACACAGATTTAACGTAAGTTTTCCTAGCCAGAAACTTTTTAATAGAAGCAAAATATTAGAAATAGCCTAAGTAACCAGAAATTAAGGGCTTTGAGGGGCTTTGTTATATGATAACCAATATAGTGAAGCATTGTGAGACCATTAAGATAACATCATTAAGGAACACCAGGGGTTCTGGAGAATATTCATGATGTACTGTCATGTCAGCAACAACGATGGTAATAAAATAACAAAATTTGTTGGCATTTCTGTGTGCTCAGCACTGTTCTGAGCACCTTACTGAAATCACCTCTTCATGGATTAACCTGTTAGGAAATTCACTCAGATCCACACAGGTCCTGAGCAGTGGAGTCAGGATTCGAACTCAGACACTTGGCCCCTGGAGTCTCTGCACTCTCTCTGAACTCCAATCCCCTACTGCCTTCTGAAGAGACCCCATTTCTGGACAGTGAGAAGTATGAATAGATGCACATTCAGAGCAAAAATGACTGAAGGATAATATACCAGATGTCACAGTGATTTGCACTGGAGTGTGGCATTATAAGTTTTTGTTGTTTTTCATCTGCATTTGCTAAATGTATTTGTTTTGTAATAAAAGAATAAATGTCAATTTAGAACCAGGTGAGACTTCTAAGTATAATTTCTTCTTATAAAGAGAACTAAGGAGTTTTTCAAAAATGTTCCCCCGTGGTAAAGAAACCTCCAGAAACTCGGGTTTTGCATAAGGAACTGGGCCCTGCGGCGCCTGGGTCATCCTCTCTCCCCCTCCCCTCTACCTGCCCAGTGACTGAGAGGGACTCCAACAGTAGTTGGTCATTTCTTTCCGGTTTTAGGTTGATATCTCTGAAAGTACTGAACAGCATTGTCCTGTTGGGAAAATCCTGCCAGTACGTGAAGGAAGCCAAAATGGAAGAAAAGTTGTTTAACCCTCCCCCAACCAGCGCTCCCAGCAAACCATCCAGTAAATCACAAAATAAATGTAAACCCTCTCAAGGTAGGTTTGGTTCTTTTTATCACTTCTGTGAATCATTCTATAATGAATTAATGGTCTGAACTCCACTTAATAAAAAAATCACTGTTCAGTCGATGTTTAGCAATGCTTTCAAGATTGGATTTCACTTTGCTTAGCTGTTGATTTTTAATGTTTATGCTGTGGATCTCGTCACAGGTGCCCCTAACACAGTGCTCCGAGCTTTTTCACTCCTTCGTTGGTTGTTCGGTAGATGATTATTGGACATCTGTTACCTGACAGGTGTCAGCAGGGATACAGCAGTGGGGCAGGCAGAGCTGGATCATCGGGGAGAGAGAGGGAGTGGATGTGCACTATGGCAGGTGGCTGTAAGTGCTGTGGAGAAAACTAAAGCAGACTCAGGAGAGGGACTGTGGTGGGAGTTGGGGGCACTCCCCAGCCGTGAGGAGCCGGCATCCAGGCAGAGACCGAGCCTTCCAGAGAAGCCTCCCAGGCACAGGCCATGTGTCCAGAGGCCCCAGGCAGGAACATGCTTGGCGTGTCAAGGGACAGCCTCTCCCCCGGGATCAGGAGGGACTGGAAGGGGGTCCAAGAGGCTGCCCAGGGCTCCAGGTCACCCAGGATCCTGTGGGCTCTCGTGAGGATCTCAGCTTTTCCTGTGTGAAGGGGTTGTTGCAGGGCTTGGAGCAGAGGAGTGACACGATCCAGCAGACATCTTAAAAGGACTGTTTTCAGTCTTTGTGGAAATTAACCTCAAGAAGGGTGAGCCCAGAGCTTCCCTGGTGGCACAGTGGTTAAGAATCCACCTGCCAATGCAGGGGACACGGGTTCGAGCCCTGGTCTGGGAAGATCCCACATGCTGTGGAGCAACTAAGCCCGTGTGCCACAACTACTGAGCCTGCGCTCTAGAGCCCACTAGCCCCAGCTACTGAAGTCCACGCGCCTAGAGCCCGTGCTCCGCAACAAGAGAGGCCACCGCGGTGAGAAGCCCACGCATCGCAAGGAAGAGTAGCCCCCGCTCACCGCAACTAGAGAAAGCCTGCGTGCGGCAACAAAGACCCAACGCAGCCCAAAATAAAATAAATTTATTTAAATAAAGAAAAGAAGAGTGAGCGCAGAGGTGGAGGCCAGTGGGGAGCTGCCTGGCTCAGTGCATGGGTCAGCATGTGAGCAGGCAGGCTCACCAGATTCTGGGTGGGTTAGTAGGGGCCCAGGGCTTGCCAGTGAGGTTGTGCCGTGGGAGAGGAGTTGAGGATGATTCCAGGGCTTCTGGCCTGGAAGATTTGGAGGAAGAACTGGGGCAATATGTGTGACAGGTAGTATATGAGATGCTGGAGATACAAAGGTAAATAAATCATGCTTTAGCGCCTCACAGACTGACAGGGGAGACAACAAAAGTGGATAATCCAAATTGGTGAGTGAGGTTATAGACAGGGGCCTGGAGGGCACAGGAGAGGGGCCCTTCCTGGAGGTGGTGACGCCTGAACTAAATCTTGAAGGGTGAGAAGAAATAGGCCCAGGTGAAGATCGGGGTGCGTCAGGAAAGGGACCAGCGTGGGCTGAATCGTGGAGGCCTGAAACAGAAGAGAACTAGTGGGTCAGTATTCCAGGCATCAGGTTTGTTCTGGAAGGAATAAGAGATGAGACTAGAGCTGGGCCGGAGGCCAGTCTGAAGAGAGAGCCATGCTCGTCATGTATGCTTTATTTTTAAAGTAGAACAGAAACTTGTGATTAACTTGAAAATAATTTTTAATTTTAAAGAACACATAAGTACTATTGGTGATATGGGATTGCAATCGCTTCAGCTACCTGGAAAGTTCATAATGGGTCCATATGTGTTCTGTTAGGCTAGGCTCCTTCAACACAGTAAGAAACTAATAACCATCAGTCTTGCTTTCAAGAAGCCTCCAGTTGAAGGGGGGATAAAACCTGTAGCACGCACTGCAGTTCAAGTTCACTGGATCCAGAGCCCTGTACTAAGAAGTGCATTTTGGGCGAGTGCCTTTGTGTCTGGTCAGGATGTTTTGGAGGTCAGGAGACCACTGGCCTGAGACCATTCAGGAAGATATTGCAAGTCGGGCAGCTCGGGCCCGATTTGCATATGAACAGAGGGGCTGGCTGTCAAGACAGCATAGAGTCCATCATGTTCCAAAAGAAGCAAAGGACAGCAGGAGGGAGGGACGACCAAGAGAGATGAATGTATTCATTGTCTCAACCGTGGCAGTGGTTTCAACAGGTGTATATATGTGTCAACACTCATCAGATTATCCATTTTAAATATGTACCATTTGTGGTATGTCATCCTTACCTGGTGAAGCTGCTCTTATAAGGACTGAATGTATGATTCAGAGATTGGTGGGTCCAGGCCCCCAGACCACTGCTCCTCAGGCCAGGCTCAGGATCGCCATGGCCCAAAATACACATTAGAGGTTTTGTCCATTGATTTGTTTTTACTTCTGATTTGGACTTCCTGGACACGAAATGCTGACTGTGTCTAATGTGACTACACATAAGAGGTGGAATGGATTAGAGTCTACTTAGCCCTGATGTCCTGAGTTTAGGAAACAATGTTAATTTTTCAGCTCTGGCAACAATCTTATTATTGGTTTTATAGGAGGAGGGTTGTTACATAGGAGTTCTGATCTTTCCAGAATCAGGTAACAGTGTTACTTGTGTGACATGATCCACATAATACCTTTTATATAAAATTTTGGATGAGGAAACAAATAGTGTAGCCTCTAAGTTTCATTATAAACTCTGGGGCTTATACAACATGCTATTTGACTATTATTTGCTTTATCCAAAAGCATGGATAATCAACATTTCTTTTCAATACCACTATATTGGTAAGCTTGTGGTTATTATAAGTTGGGGGGAAACCCTTTTCTAAATAAATGAATCTGTTTTTCCACAGAAGAAAACCTGTCTGCTTCAGTCACCAGCCAGCCTCTTCATCAAAAGGAAAATGTCATACCACTACTTGTGACAAGCAATTCTGATCAGTTCCTGACAACTCCAGATGGTGACGAGAAGGACATAACGCAAGAAAACTCTGAATTAAAACACAGATCCTCAAAGAAAGATTTGTTAGAGATAGACAGGTTCACAATTTGTGGAAACCGAATTGACTGATTTCTGTAGCTGCGTGTGCCAAAGATACAGCGTCCCGGGGCAGCAGATGCTGTGCTACCAGGATGGACAGATGCTGAAAATGGCACTTAAATATTTATTTAAGAACTTAAATTATTAATGGAAAGCAATTCTTAGTGTCCTTCCAGTGATGTGCTCTGGCTGAAGGTCAGGTCACGTGAGTCCGCCAACAGTGACCTCCAGCCTTGACTCCTTGGAAAACTTGACGGATTAGGAAAAGTTCCTCCTGCTTGGCAAAGCAGCAGAATCTCTCTGGGCCTGACAGGAGCAACACGGACATCACTTTTGCTTTGTCAATCTGTGCTTCCAGAAGATCGGATTTTGATGTGAGTCCTCTTCAGTATAAGGATATACCTGGAAAACTGTGAAGCTCTTAGCACGATGCTCCCTTTCCAGCCTCACTGTTTCCACAGTTTTCAAACGTCACTTCATCTGCCAAACCATTAAAAATAATAATAATAATTAAACTTAAGTCAAGTGTTCTTACCACCAGAATAATCTTTGAAGATGTACCTGAATTAATCAGAATAAAAAGCTACCTTAAATAAGACATGATGAATAGTAGCACTTTATAGAGGAAAAAAAAAAGACCCTAAGCCAGTTTATTTTAAAAATATTAATTAATGAAGGTTATGCATCACTGAGAAAATGTTTCATAATTTTTCAGTTTACTCTTTACAGCAAAACGTGAGCTGTGTATTGTTTCACTGCAGTGGATAAAATAGGAATTCCCTTACAGAAAGGCACTTTTTATGCTGAGAAAGCGGAGCAGTGTTAACTTTCACGTGTAGTTAACTGGTTTCACTTTAAACTAATTAATTGCTTCCTAAACTGTTACAGTTAAAAGGATTTGGTGTTGAACAGGCTGAAGAACTGTCAGTATACAAAATTCAGAGGTGTCGACTTCAAGTGGGTTTTCCAAGCAACAGTTTTGAAGTCCATCTTCTAGCGGATGGGGCAGCATCTTGCTCCGGCTTCTGGAGTGCATGGGTGGGTCTGTCTGTGTGCCTGGGCCTGGGCGGGCCTGTGTTGTGTGGGGAGGTGTGGCTGTCACGTGCGCCTGTGCTGGGCTGGGCAGGCTGTGTGGGGGAAGGGAAGTGGGGTGTTCAGGGCGTTCAGGTGGCTGCCTGGGTGTGGACAGGTGTTTGTGCGGGGATGTTGGGAACAGCGGCCAAAAGGTGCTTTTTGGTTTTGTTTGAGATCAGTATTCCGTTTGTGCTTAATTACCAGTTTGTGGCCCACGTCATAGGACAGGTTATTTTCCACCACATTTTACCTTGAGGAACCTTTCTGCACTTTTATAAAAATTTTACAGGGTCTAATTTCAGAATGTCCAGGTGTTAACCGTTAACTTCCTTTGATGGTTTCATTTTAAAGTTCAGCTCTTGTGCTGATATTTCCAGCATGTGAGGTGCAGAAGGTACATTTTAGCTGATTTGTCTGTTTCCTGGGTGAAATGTGAAAAAGCAAGCTTTAATGCTTTGGCTTGTTCCTCTGAAAAACAAAAGTGGATCTTAATGTTTTACATTAAAGCTAAAGAAATTGAAATTAACGTTTATGTAGGGTAAAAAAGAAAACTGTACAGAAACGCTTTTGTGAAACCAGGAATTATTTTAACTTAAAGATGAAAGACTTTAAATTGTTTTGTGTATGTTTCAGTGAAGGCCCGTTTTAGGATTATTATTCTTTTTTCCATCTTCTCTTCACCAACATAAGGAACAGTGTCCGTGAGGAATGGGAATAAGTTTGAGGATAACTTTGCCAAACATAGCCCTGATCAGAGCAAAAATATGATTTGGGTATATCTTTCAGTTCCCTTGAATTACTCTGTTACTGTGCTGTCATTTTTGAAAGATCTTTTTTTGGCAGAATATATTGGGAGTTTGGAATAATGTTCATTTC
This sequence comes from Lipotes vexillifer, assembly GCF_000442215.2. NCBI lineage: Eukaryota > Metazoa > Chordata > Mammalia > Artiodactyla > Lipotidae > Lipotes > Lipotes vexillifer. Next base: position 228,644 of record NW_006775205.1, on the reverse strand, counting down.
TTCTGTTAAAATGGCATTCAGTACTAATTTTATAAGTGCATCTTGTGTGAAACTCAATAAATTCAATTTTATAATCTTTTTTAAAAAGGTCACTGAATTTATTTTAATAATATTTACTACTATATTCAGTGGAGTGAATTTCCCACTCTAAAATAAGAATTTACTTCCAATTCACAAGTGACAGGACTGTCTAATTTGAATTATTCTTTTGGTTTTAATGGGAGAAAAATGTTTGATTTTTGTCTTCGGAGGAAAAAAGTAGGCTGGGTCTTGATCATAGACCATTTAATATCTCTCAGCAAATTAAGGTACTTCATTTTGCAGCTATTTGAATGTCACCATGTGCTTTTCACATCTGGGAGTCAAGTTTAAGACAGTACTTTGGTTAAAAAAAATAATCTGAGGCACAACGTAAGTCAGACTCGTAGCTTTCTCTTTGGGATAGAAGTATGAACACCAAGAGTCATTCAGAGCTTGTCCAGATTTTCTTTGTACTTTTGTACTTTGGCTAGCAGTTAGACTTTATACTCTTTATACGTATACATGGAAGAAACTTGTTAGAACCTCAGAAATTTTCCTCCCATCCCTGGTAACTCAGCAGAGATGGATATAAAGTCACAAAATAATTTAAAATCACTACATTTTGGACCGTTTCAGTTCCATCTATTTATTCTTTCAACAAAGATTTATTAACACTTTCTATGTGTCAGGAACTGCTCTAGCTGCTGGGATCAGCAATGAATAAAAGTCCCTGCCCTCCTGGGGAGGACTGATAGTAAACAAGTCAGTGAAATAACAGCTGCTGTGGGCAAATTGTCTAATAACCAAATGATCTCTCAGGTCTATTTCAGTTTTAAAATAAATATAGTTCTTTAACATTTTAATGTAAATCTGATTTTTTTTCCTATTGGATTTGCTTAAAATAATTGTATAGCAGTTTCACAGTGCTTCCATAAAGTAGAAAAAAATAAGAGGGACTTCCTGGTGACGCAGTGGTTAAGAATCCGCCTGCCAATGCAGCGTGCGCGGGTTCGAGCCCTGGTCTGGGAAGATCCCACATGCCACGGAGCAGCTAAGCCTGCGAGCCACAACTACTGAGCCCGCATGCTGCAAGTGCTGAAGCCCACGCGCCTAGAGCCCATGCTCCGCAACAAGAGAAGCCACCGCAAATGAGAAGCCTGCGCACCACAACGGAGAGTAGCCACCGCTCGCCGCAACTAGAGAAAGCCCACGCGCGGCAACGAAGACCCAATGCAGCCAAAAATAAATTAATTTAAAAAAAAAGAAAGAAAATATATTTTTTTACTAAATACTGCTAGTTGTCCACCAGCATCTTCTGTGGCATAAATATAGAGCTGTGGCTGGGCACCTAGCTGCCTCGCTGGGGACTACATTCCCAAGCCCCTCTTGCTGTCACATGTGGCCAAGTGACTAATTCTCACCAAGAGATGGAAACCAAAGGGTATGTACCATCACAGGTCCCCTACACCTCTCCGTTTCCCACCAGTTGGAACCCAGAGAAGGTGTGGCCCCTCTCCAGCCATGCAGGTAAATGCACAGGGCTCACTGGATGGCAGAGCCTCAGCGGGGAAGGAACCCAGGTCCCTGAATGCCTCTGCAGAGTGGAGTTGCCCATGAACCTGGGACACTCAGCTTTTAGACTATACATGAGAGAGATGTAAGTGGTTTTGGTTCTAAGCCACTGAACCTGGAGAGTCTGGATTACAACCCACATTCATAACACTTGGAAATCTGAAAGGGCCTATTTAGAGGTCTTTACATAAAAGGAGTGGATGTTAGACTTCCTAAAACGTGTGCTTCTAAAAATACTCTTTAGATATTTACTATTTGTTGTTTGTAGAGGAAAAGATAAAACGACTATGCCCCACTTTTTCAGCAGTCAGACTGCAACACCCTGGGTCATCACGACATTAAGTGTGTTTATAAGTGGCAAAGTCCTATTTGTTCATATACTCTACAGAAAAGATGTTCCCTGTCCCTTGTCTCTCAGGAAATTGTACAGGAAGTATAGATGATGAGTACAGTCTAACAGCACAGAGAATTGGAAAGAAAAGGAGTTAGTGTGTCAAAAGAGCAGCAGAATCATGATCATCTGGGACCAGTTTGAAGCAAATGGTACCATGTACGTGATGGCTGAAAATATCCAATGTGTACAAGTTGAGAGGGGAAGTTGTTAAGAAAGAAATTGGCGTTCCAAGGGAGCTTCTGTTATCTGAGGAGTTTCCTTAGTAACAGGCAATGCTCAGCAAGTGCAAGCTTGGCCTTGCTGTTGTAAATTTCAGTAAGAAAAGAAAAGCAACACACACTGGCAAGTTAATGAAAGGCACCGTTTTGGCACAGCATAGTAAATTTTATTTGGAGTCGTTTGATATTTAAAGTGATGAAAAAGAAGGGAATGTATCTGCACGGGGTAGTTTGCTTTTCACTTACAACTTTCTTTTTGGCAGGTGAGGAAATGAAGTGAGGGTCTTGAGAGTACAGTTGGCACCTTTTTGAGGGAATTAGATCAGGGATTACAGAGTGTGTGTGCTCTTGAGGGGTGAATCACCTGCAAAGTGGATACTTTCAAAACTGCAATTATTTTCAACAAGCTTATTTTCATTTCATTTTAGATAGGTCTACATAAAAATGTAAATACTCGTGAAAGAGACAGCTATCATGTCAGGGTTAACCAGATAAGTGAAATACAACAAAAATGCATAAATAGCTTGTCGGGCTTGATGTAAAATATTCATGGCGCAGTCAGTCGCTGTGCACAGCACAGAACTAAATAAGCTGTGCTTTCTGCTCACAGAGTTTATCTGCAGCCTGACAGGGGACCACTAACTGAGGTAAGTGCTACCGTAAACATGGTGCTGGTTGCTACAGGACATCTGATTCAGATGGGTTTCACCATGTTCACTCTAGCCCTGGCATTTTGTACAGTTCCTGGCACATGGATGCAGCCAGTAAATGTTTATTGGATGAATAAACCTGGGAGTCATTGTGGAGGATGTGCAATTAGGCTGCTTTGAAAAAAGAGTAGGAATTAAATGGATTAAAAAAAAAAAAGAAGAAAGGAAGGACAAGTCAGAAGTGAATGAATGAAGGAAACCCCTTAAGGAGGTGACTGTGGTCATTCATGCCAGAGTAACAGGACTTAAGGGGTGTAGGGCATGGTGACCTTGTGGACGTTGGATGTCGAGAATGTTTACCCCTCTAGGAAGTCCGGGGAGGGCTGGCTGGCTGGCTGTGTGGTGTTGAGTCAGGGACTTCCTCTGTGTGCAACTGCAAACCTCAGTCTGCTCATTTGTAAACTGGGCTTGATAATATTCTCAGGGTTGTTGGGAGGAGGGAATAAGATAATGCATCTAAAACTCGGCTTGTAAATGATAAAGCACTGTACAAATCTATGTTGTGCTGACCATCATTACCTGATGCCTCACAGCTTAGATTAGTGGTCCTCAAAGCGTTGTCCCAGAGCAGCAGCATCGATCGCATCACTTGGGAAGATGTTAGAACTGCAGATTCTTGGCCCCTGCCCAGCCATGTTGAATCCGAAGCTCTGGAAGTGGTGCCCGACGATCGAGGTGATTCACGTGTGCACGTTCAAGTTTCACAACCCCTGGCCTAGAGCCATCACTGTCTAGGATCTGGACCTCAAATTATGGGGCCAGAAACAACACCAGCTGCTCTTCCCAAGGTAAAGACCGAAGAGACTAAAATAGAATTGGGGAGCCAAAGTTCTCTAGCATATGCCTACGTTTAATTTAAAATCCACATTTCACTGATGTTGCTTGTGCAAGACAGGGCAGTTAGATGAGGCAGAGCAGGGCTGAACCGGTGTCTTCCAGATGTTCAAGCCTCAATGCTCCGCCTGCTACACCCTCAAGGCTCCAACCCCAACCTCTGGCAGTAGAACTTTTCAGATAAATCATGCAGAAATCATAGAGCGCTGCGTCAAGATATCACATGACACTCCAAACTTTTAATCACCAAAGTCGAGGAAGAGAGAAAGGACACACAGTCCACTAAGTTGTGCAATTGGGCACCAGAACCCTTTGCGGGAGATTCATCCCCTCTGAGAACTAGTGACACAGCAGACAAGGTAGCAGGGTCTGACTGGCTGACTTGGTTCTGTCTCCACCTCGGAAGGAAAAAGCAGCACCTCTGCAGGAACCTTTAAACCTCCACTGGCCATACAGCCACATAACAAAGGTTTCGACTTACACTTCATCCTTGTGTTTTTTCAATACTGGCACTGCACGTAGGCAAAATCAATCTTTGTCTGATTTTCTGTTTCTTACTGGATGATGTAGTAATGAGCAGCCTCCTGAAATGATTGCCCAGACAGGCTGGGACCCGGTCACCCGCTCAGGATGGAAATCACATTTGCATAACAGGCAACGGAAGGAAGCACCCTGAGAGCCCCAGGCTGAATAGCAGGAAACTGGGCTCAGCTCCCTCATTGTCCGGAATGGACTGAGAACTGGAAACAAACATAAAATAGATAGCTAGTGGGAAGCAGCCGCATGGCACGGGGAGATCAGCTCGGTGCTTTGTGACCACCTGGAGGGGTGGGATAGGGAGGGTGGGAGGGAGGGAGATGCAAGAGGGAAGAGATATGGGAACATATGTATAACTGAGTCACTTTGTTATAAAGCAGAAACTTACACACCATTGTAAAGCAATTATACTCCAATAAAGATGTAAAAAACAAGAAAAAGAAGCCGGTGGCGGGGTGACATAAAGCCATGCGGTTTCAGATCCTACCCATCTTTAATTAGAAAACACCGCATGAAAGAGTATGACTTTCCCTTGTAAATGTAATGGATGTTCATTTCTCCTTCAAAGATAACATGTTTAAAGATGATGTACGTCCTAGAAAGATGGAATTTTAGCCTTGAAGGGGCTCTAACAGGCACCCAACCTCTGTCCCAGGACAAGCTACTTTTCTCCTGTACCCCAGTGTCATCTAGCTTTGGCTTGAAGCAAGAGCTGTAGTAGTAATAAGAATAATAATGAATTTTAGAGCAGTACTTATTAGACATCTACTGCAAACCATCATACAAGGCCCTTTTAATTCATACTTCATCTAATCTGTACAATATGCCTGCAGAGTCCCCATTTTATGGATGTGGAAACTGAGGCTAGGAGGCTTTTCACAACAGTCATCCGGCTAGAGAAGAATAGGACCAAGATTTAAAGGCTGGTTCATCTAATGGCGGAGCACTGGTCCTTCACAACTGTGCAGTGCTCAGACCCCAGGACAACCCTGCACCAGAGCTCTTACCAATACGCACAAGACTTTTTTCTTAAATCAAGTGGTTTTCCAACAAAAGCATGAGCATTTAACAAATTTTCCATTCCTCCTGACCTCTTTTCAGTTCACATTTTCCAGACTCTCATTTGATTCCAATTCTCCATAGGTTGGCTTTGCTGAGTGCTATTTTTAGAATTTGGACGATGAATGGATTGTTCTGGTTCTACTGCTTACTGTTGAATCACCTTTTTTTTTCTCCCTAAGGAACCTAGACGGTGTGAGGCATGACAACATGGATTTATGTGATGCTTAGCACTTGGTTTCTCATTTACTCCTGCGTGGTGGGTCCTGATGTCCATGTACCAACTGGGAGACCAAGACCTTGGTTTTCCAAGAATTTGGGTGTGGTGCCAGGACCTTGGAGCAGGGCTCCTGACCATGGGTCGGGCACATGCTTGCTAAACACGTGGGCACAACATGCCCCCCATTGCTGATCATGTGCTAAGAAAGGAGGGTGGGGACCACCTTCCTGGCTTGAGCAGTGGTAAATAGCGCATAATTTAAAAGCTTTTGTCAATCCTCAGGTAATAGACATTTGTTATAGAAAAGTCAGAGGACTATTAAGAAAAAGAGATGTGGAGAGGAATATCTATAATTTTACCATCTAATTTGTTGTACTTTCTTTCAAACTGTTTCTGACAATATATACACAGGTATAGGTTTCTACGTGTAAATATATTTCCATGAGACTCTACATACTGGTTTATAACATGCTTCCTTTCCTTTACACGTGGTGGACATTTTTCCAAGTCAATGATTTAAAATATTTTTAATGGCTGCCTAGAATTCCATTTACGGCCGTATCATAATTTGTTTAATCAATTCCTTTTTGTTGGGCATTTGATTTTCTCCTTAGCATAAATTCCTAGAGCTGGAATTCCTTGGACAGAGTCTCCAAATGACTTTTGTTGTAGTTATGAAATTACCTCTAGATGCACATATGAGCATACCTGGAACCCCGCACTTCCACCAGCCCTGATCTAATCCTTGCCAACCTTACAGATGTTTAAAAAGGGTACCTAGTTTTAAGAGTGTGATTAAATATTTTAAAAATATTTATTAGTTATTTTTCATCTTAGCGGCATGTGTATTCATATCTTTAATTTTTCTTTTTGGTGTTAGCTGCAAGTGGGGCTGGGAGATGGGGACTTGAGAGCCTCCTGATTGGCCTAGACCAGTGATTTTGGAAATTTCTGATGGAGACCCATAATAGGTAATAAAGCTGACCCTTGAACAACAGGAGGGTTAGGGGTGCCGACCTCCTTGCAGTCGAAAATCCAAAATCTGTGTATAACTTTAGGGTGGGCCCTCCCAATCCATGCTTCTGCATCCTCGGATTCAGCCGACAGTGGATTGTGTAGTCCTGTAGTAGTATTTATTGAAAAAAATCCACATATAAGTGGACTCAGTTCAAACCCGTGTTGTTCAAGGGTCAACTATACATGGCACATTGAAACCAGTGTACACACACATATATAACTGAAAAGTAAACTTTCACCAAACAATACTTACCTTCACTCTGATTTATTCAAAAATTTTCAGTTTATAATTTTTAAATGCTGGTCACACTATACTAAATTGATTTCATAATCTTGTGATGAATTGTGTCCATAGTTTGAAAAACACCAGCTTACACCGAGCATAGTCAACTACCTGGAACATACTGGCTCCGAACAAAATCAGGGTTTCATTAGCACAGGATAAAAGGGAGGGAGGCATCAGGTAGACATGTAACAGAGCCGACGTCAGACCTTGAAGGGTGGGCCCGTGTGAACACGTGAACCCTGGCAGAGCGGCAGTGTGAGTGAACAAGCACGCGTCCAGCACCAGGCGGGCTGGGCTCTGGGACGGATGGAAGGAGATTGTCTGGGAAAGTTGTTTGAGCCCCGCCTGCCCCAGAGGGGCTTGACTGCCAGGCTGCAGGAGAGCCCCTTCAGGGAGTGTCTTAGCCAGCCACGCTGCTGGAACAAATTACCAAAGATGAGGGTGGCTTAAACAACAAACCTTACTCAGTTCTGGAAGTCCAAGGTCAGGGTGCTGGCAGATCTGGTCTGATGAGGAGCCTCTTCCTGGCTTGCAGGCGGCTGTCTTCTCTTTGTTGCCTCACCTGGCGGAAAGCAGAGAGAGAAGGCTCTCTCCTGTCTCTCCTGTCTCCTGTCTCTTCTTATAAGGACACCATGATGGTTAATTTTATGTATCGAGTTGACTAAAGGATGCCCAGATAGCTTCCCTGGTGGCGCAGTGTTTGAGAGTCCGCCTGCCGATGCAGGGAACGCGGGTTCGTGCCCCGGTCCGGGAAGATCCCACACGCCGCGGAGCGGCTGGGCCCGTGAGCCATGGCCGCTGAGCCTGCGCGTCCGGAGCCTGTGCTCCGCGACGGGAGAGGCCACGATGGGGAGAGGCCCGCGTACCGCAAAAAAAGGTAAAAAAAAAAAAAAAAAGGATGCCCAGATAGCCGGTAAAACATTATTTCTTGGTGTGTCTGTGAGGGCGTTTCCAGAAGAGGCTAGTGTTTGATTCAGAAGAAGAATAAAGAGATCCGCCCTCACCAATATGGGCAGCGCCATCTAATCTGTTGAGGGCCCGAATGGAACCAAAAGGTGAAAGGAGGGTGAATTCTCTCTCTCCTCCAGCTGGGATGTCCATCTTCTCCTGCCCTCGGACATCAGAGCTCCTTGTTCTCAGGCCGTTGGACTGAGGGTCTTAAAACCAGCAGCCTCCCCAGTTCTCAGGCCTTCAGCCTCGGACTGAATTATACCCTCAGCTTTCCTGATTCTCCAGCTTGTAGACAGCAGACTGTGGAACTTCTTGGCCTCCATAACCCTGTGAACCAATTCCCAGAATAAATCTCCTCTTGTATATAACTATATATATCCTGTTGGTTCTGTTTCTCTGGAGAACCCTGACTAACAAGGCACTAATCCCATCCCGAGGTCTCCAGCTTCATGACCTAATCACCTCCTAAAGACCCCACTTCCTAATACCATCACACTGGGGGTCAGGGTTTCGACATATGAATTTGGGGGGGACACAAACATTCAGTCCATAATGGAGAGAGTTATCCCTGGGCAGGAGTTCTCAGATCCCCAGTGGCCTTTCTTCAAGGTTCATTTTCGGATAGCAGGATCACCCTCCTCCGGGCTATTCACCAAGCCCAGTGCTGTTTCTTCAGGTGTGTTCCGATTGCAACTACTTTTCTGCACTCTTTTCCTCATGTAGGATAGGTTTTCCTAGTGTCTTTTCAAGCACGCATCGTAACAAATCCTCCCCCAAAGTTCCATTTAAACTCTTCACTGGGGCTAAGGACAACTATGCAACGCAGATCAGCAGTTACATTCGATGGGGCCCACATCCCCTTGAGTCACAATGTATAGAGCATCCAGTGAACTGGGCCCTGTCTCTGGGACACAGCACTCAGCATCCTCTCATTCCCCTCCATCACTGTTGCCCCAAAAGACTGGGGACACGGCAATTGATCCCCATTCTGTCTAGGCCAGGCACAAAATTCCCCCAAAACGGAGGGTTTTGCTCTGTTCCTTAGTGTCCAGAAATAAAGCATCTGTGTTTTTACCAGTGGATCATTTCAATGCCATTGGAGGAGCGCTTCACCAAATCTTCGATCACACCATGTCCTGCACCCTGAGTCCTGTCAGTTTGGAGCCTCTTTGTCATAAAGTTGATGGTCAGTGATGGTGGAGAGAAAATCGATCCTCTGTGACTGGATTATGCTTGTAAGGGATAGATCGTCTAACAGGTTATCGTGGATGTTGCAAAAGTATGTACTCCCCGTACATGTACAAAGGAATATTACCTAAAGGGAATCTCAATTCATTATCTTCCATTCAGTCATTCATTCAGTCAACAAACCAAGTGAGAAGAAGAATCCCAAAGAATCACTTTTACTGTACTGCGTTGCTTATAAGAAACAGCCTTCTGGAGCTCACTGTGGTATTTACTGGAATGCTACTGGACTCTGTATGTTTCTACATGCTGCTTCGAATCCTTGTTGTTAAACGACGGTCAGTAAAGAATTAATGAACGAAGAAACAAAAAATCTCCATTCTCTGGTGAACTTGGGCCCCTGGACTGAGAGATGAGAGAAAAGATCTGATGTGACGATGGTGAAACCTTGCATTTGTGTAGAACCTAATACTTTCTGGACTGTTCTCATTAATTATCTTTAATAGATGAAATAGGTCTGACTATACTCATTTTTCAGAGTAGGAACACAAGACCTGGGAAGGTTAGATAACCTGCCCTATAGGTGACACATCTGGCTAGTGATGGAGGTATGACTCATCCAGATGCAGCCCTGTGACTCGCAGCTCTGGGTTTACTCCACCCCACCCCCTGAGCCGGGCACCCTACTGCCACTGCAAATTAAATCCCTACGATTTCCTAATTAAAATGGTATTTGTTAGCTCTGCCATTTTAACACAGATGACTGATATGGATGCCGTCTTTCCTCTACTTAGCAAAAGTCATTTTACTTACAACTACGTAGTTAAGCCACAAGATAACCCCCCTAGCAAGCTGCTGACCGGGTTTGAAAAGCCGAAGCTATAACTCAGTGCAGACACAGTATCCTACCCAGGAATTAGAATCTCTCTGTGTGTTCCTGAACTTGGTCTAGACTCACAAGGGCAGCCTCCCAAACCCTGGGTTTCATCCTAGAGTGGGCCATTTTCCCTTTTTGCTGTTTTGATCAAATGACAAAAAGCTTTTATTTTCAAAAAGCCGTTTACAACTCACCAAGAGTCCACATACCATGATTTCATTGGATGTTCAGGGCAGTCCCGTGAGGTCAAAACACATAACACGGGCTTCCCTGGTGGCGCAGTGGTTGGGAATCTGCCTGCCAATGCAGGGGACACGGGTTCGAGCCCTGGTCTGGGAAGATCCCATGTGCCTCAGAGCAACTAGTCCCGTGAGCCACAATTACTGAGCCTGAGCGTCTGGAGCCTGTGCTCCGCAACAGGAGAGGCCGCGATAATGAGAGGCCCGCGCACCGCGATGAAGAGTGGCCCCCACTCGCCGCAACTAGAGAAAGCCCTCGCACAGAAACGAAGAGCCAACACAGCCATAAATAAACAAATAAATAAATTTTTTAAATTTAAAAAAACACACATAACACTGGTTTGTGTTGATGCGGTGCTCCTTCCCACGTCTTGACTCTGTGCTCACGTACGGTGGGTGCTTTAGGTCATTCATTCTGCATGTACTTTTTCTGAGCTGGGTACCCTCACAATCTACTCCTTTTTATGGATAAGACTCTGACTTAAGATAAAAGCTGCAAGTTCAAAGGAACACAGGAAGTGGCGGAGGCAGGATTCAAACCCAGGGTGTCTGGCTTCAGACACTGCTGAAGCACCGTGCTGTTCGCCCCATCTGCAGCCTTTCTGCAGCCCTGGGGCCATGTTTGCCACTTTGATCATGGTCCTGTCCAGAGAGTAGGTGGGACTGGCAGACAGCAGAGCATCATAGAATCGTCCTCTCCTTTCGGCCCCTCCAGGAGGCATGGACACCAGCTGGCTCAACCCAGGAAGCCAAGAGACGCAAAGAAAGAAACTCACTTCTGTTGCTGGCCTGCTTGATGCCAGCAAGACAGCTGGGTCCTCGCCACACACTGTCTGAGTCCTCACTGCAAGGAGACAGTCTTTTTTCTTTTTATTAATGCTTTTATTTATTTTTTTTATTGAAGAATATTTGATTTACAATGTTGTCTTAATTTCTGCTGTACAGCAAAGTGATTCACTTATACATATATATTTTTTTATATTCTTTCCCATTGTGGTTTAATCACAGGGTGTTGAATACAGTTCCCCATGCTATACAGTAGGACCTTGTTGTTTATCCATTCTATATGTGATAGTTTGCAACTGCTAACCCTAACCTCCCACTCCAGCCCTCCCCCTCCCCCGCTTGGCAACCACCAGTCTGTTCTCTATGTCTGAGTCTGTTTCTGTTCTGCAGATAAGTTCATTTGAGACATATTTTAGATTCCACATATAAGTGATATCATATGGCATTTGTCTTTCTCTGACTTACTTCACTTAGTATGATAATCTCTGGTTCAGTCTGTGTTGCTGCAAATGGCATTATTTCATTCTTTTTTATGGCTAGTATTCCATAAGGAGGACAGTCTTATCTCAGGTTTATAACTGAGGAGCCTGAGGTCCAGGAAGGCTAAGTGAACCCCCTAAGATCACACAGCAGTTGGTGGGGATGAGAATTGAACCCAGTTTGCTGACAACCAACACCACGCCCTTGGGGCCGATGGTAAAGGGACGTTATCATCCCCATCCAGGATCAGAGAAACAATCCCAGGGGCGCTGGTGCCAATCATGAAAGACAAGACGGTAGGGAGCCTGTTGCGTGCTGACTTGATTCTCAGTAAAAAACAGGCTCAAGCAGGACTCAGAAGCCCCTCACCAAAAACCTCAGTAACTTTCGTATCTCAAGGATCAGGAACCAAGACACATCACAGCCCGAATACGCTTTCCTTGCGGGAGACCAGATGTGGTGGTCTCCAAGAAAAACCAGCGCGCCTGCGGAGAGACGGGACCCACTCAGGACCCATCTATGAGACCTGGGCATCCAGCAAAGCTAGACTACAAAACACACGAAGGAGGGTGGCATTAACAGAAGGGAGACTGGGGAAAGCTGGGGGCCCAGGGGAGACCCTTCCTCCAGACGCAGTCCCGCGGGGTTGAGGAAACAAAGGCGGCAGATTCGAGCCCCACCGCCGCCCTCAGCCAGCCCCGCCCGGGACCGGCGACCCGTCTGCGTTCAGAGGAGGAACACCCTGTGAGGCTGGTCCTCGGGAAGGGGTGGCCGCCGCCGCCCCCAGTGCCTGCGGGGGTGGGTGGAGGAGAGACCCCGGGAGTCCCGCCCACGCCAGCAGAGAACCGAGCACCCCAGGGCGCCGGGGATGGGGCGGGGAGGGCAGGGCTCCGCGGGCTCAAAGAATGGACCCCCAAGGATCAAGTCTGGGAAGCGCTGGCGTGGGCTACACTCTTCATCCTGTAGCAGGAAGGTTTTTTCTGCTTTTTTAAAAAAAATATTTTATTTATTTGTTTGTTTGTTTGTTTGTTTAGACATCTTTACTGGAGTATAATTGCTTTACAATGGTGGTTAGTTTCTGCTTTATAACAAAGTGAATCAGTTATACATATACATATGTTCCCATATCTCTTCCCTCTTGCGTCTCCCTCCCTCCCACCCTCCCCATCCCACCCCTCCAGGTGGTCACAAAGCACCAAGCTGATCTCCCTGTGCTGTGCAGCTGCTTCCCACTAGCTATCTATTTTACGTTTGGTAGTGTATATATGTCCATGCCACTCTCTCACTTCGTCCCAGCTTACCCTTCCCCCTCCCCATATCCTCAAGTCCATTCTCTAGTAGGTCTGTGTCTTTATTCCTGTCTTACCCCTAGGTTCTTCATGACCTTTTTTTTTTTTTTCTTAAATTCCAATATATATGTGTTAGCATACGATATTTGTTTTTCTCTTTCTGACTTACTTCACTCTGTATGACAGACTCTAGGTCCATCACCTCACTACAAATATCTCAATTTCGTTTCTTTTTATGGCTGAGTAATATTGCATTGTATATATGTGCCACATCTTCTTTATCCATTCATCCGATGATGGACACTTAGGTTGCTTCCATGTCCTGACTATTGTAAATAGAGCTGCAATGAACATTGTGGTTCATGACTCTTTTTGAACTATGGTTTTCTCAGGGTATATGCCCAATAATGGGATTGCTGTGTCGTATGGTAATTCTATTTGTAGTTTTTTAAGGAACCTCCATACTGTTCTCCATAGTGTCTGTATCAGTTTACATTTCCACCAACAGCGCAAGATCATCAAAAAATCTAGAAACAATAAACGTTGGAGAGGGTGTGGAGAAAAGGGAACACTCTAGCAGGAAGTTTTAAACTCCTCTGCCGAGCTCAGGGTTCCCCGAGGTACTTTAAGGGCTGCTGCGGGAGGGGCAGAAGGGGCAAGGGTGCAGGGGTCCCAGGAACAGCGGAGTCCAGGTACCAGGACCCGGGGGGTGCACGGGGGGGTGGGGCAGTCCGGAGCACGGAGCGGGGAGGGGACTGAACGGGGCAGGGGAGAAGCAAGGGATGACGGGGAGCAGGGGAGGGGCAGTGGGGTCCGCAGCACAGGAGTGTGGGCGCAGGGTGTGGGATCAGAGGGAGTCCGGATTGCAAAGGGTCTGGGGCACCACGGGGGTCAGCGCACACGTTCTCCTTTCCCACCCGCACTTGAAAGGAAGCTCCGCTTTCATCCTTTCTTCTCTGCGGGCTGCTCCGGGAGGGCCCCTCTCCTGGACACCCTTCCATCTCCCCACAATCCGGCCATTCAAAGGGAAACACCTGGCACAGCTAAAGTTGTGTCTGTTCTGATGGGCCGGTGCTAGGCCTTTGGGTTGTGAAATATTTTCCACATCACCCTTGCTTCTGAATAAAATTCTATCTGACAAAAATTTTCTACTACTTTAAAACAATTGAAAACCATTCCATTCCGCCAAGACACCTCTCTCTGTGTCCAAGGTTCCTAACTGGGGCCCGCAGTTGATTTTGACCCACAAGTGTTTTCAACTGGGACCATCAAAAGGTGTTTTAAAAATCAGGCAATTTTGCATAAAAATATAATTTCTGTTTTTTAACTTGCTCTAGTCCCATCCCTCATATTCCAGCTCAGCAGTAGCCTTGAAAAATAACAGTCTGCATTCCCCGTAGTGGATGGAGCAGAACAAAGCTGGAGTTCTTTCAAAACATCATTCACAAAGAACGATCATCATTTGACCTGTCTGGTGGTTCCCTGGAAGACCCACACTCAGAAAGCTTGTCTTTATTTTAACAGACTCAAAGTTCACCCAGTGTAAAAGTCTCTCCCACTAGGATGACCATAATAAAAATAAATACATTTTAAAATAACAGGGGTTGGCGGGATGTGGAGAAATTGGAACCCTCACACATTGCTGGTGGGAATGAAAAATAGTGTAGACTCTACGGGAAAGTTTAGCAGTTTTCCAAAATGTTAAACATCGTTACCATATGATGCAGCCATTCTCCTGGATATATACCAAAGGGAAATGAGAACTTACCTCCACATGAAAATTTGTAGCAATAAATTTTTATAGCCGCATTATTCATAATAGCCAAAAAGTGGAAAAAACCAAATGTCCATCAACATCAAACAGGAACAAAATTCCATACAATGGAATATTATTTGGCCACAAAAAGAAAAGCACTGACTCAAACTACAGCATGGATGAAACTTAAAAACATGCTAGGGCTTCCCTGGTGGCGCAGTGGTTAAGAATCCACCTGCCAATGCAAGGGACATGGGTTCAAGCCCTGGTCCGGGAAGATCCCACATGCCGTGGACCAAGCCCGTGAGCCACAACTACTGAGCCTGCGCTCTAGAGCCCGCAAGCCCCAACTACTGAGCCCGTGTGCCACAACTACTGAAGCCCGCGCCCCTAGGGCCTGTGCTCGGCAACGAGAGAAGCCACCACAATGAGAAGCCCGTGCACCACAGCAAAGAGTAGCCCCCGCTCACAACTAGAGAAAGCCCACACACTTCAATGAAGACCCAACACAGACAAAAGAAAAAAAAATTATTAAAAAAAAATGCAAAGTGAAAGAAACTAGACACAGACTACATGTTGTAGGATTCCATTTATAGGAAAAGGGCAAATGCATAGAGACAGAAAGTATATTATTGGATCCCAGAGCTGGCGGGAGGAGAAATGGGGATTGACTGCTTAATGGGTATGGAGTGTCATTTTGCGGGGTGATGAAAACATTCTGAAATTAAGTAGTAGTGATTGTTGTACAACCTTGTGAATATAATAGAAGCCATTAAATTTTATACTTGTAAGTGATGAATTTCATGGTATATGAATTATATCTTAAAATTCTTCATCAATTAACAAAAGTATGGAGGAATTTGCTGTAATTTTTGCTGTCTTATGGACCAAATGTCAGCTCCAAATTGCACTTTTGATACCGGCCTTCTACATCTGATGTGTATTCTGACTTCTCCAGGCAGAAAGCAAAGAATATGGATATTTATTCTGGATTTGATTGGAGAGAAAATAAGAGCGGAGAGTGGTTTTAAACCATTTCAGGAGCTGGCTCCCTGACTAGCTGTTGTCAGCTTGCTTATTGTGGAACTTCATTGCTTCTGTACTCGTGCCTAGAGGAGTTGGTAAGGGAACACTTTTAAAGTCTAAAAATAAAAGTCAGTAAGAAAAATAATGGAAATTGTCAAGTTACAATGCAAAAGCATGAAGTGTAAAAATATTTGAAAATTATATAACAACAAGGCTATTGCTAAACAAATAATAAGAAATAAGCACAGTAGAAGAGAAAAAAGCAGGTACAAAGTTGATTCTTGAGAAAATAAATGAATACAGCCAATAAACATAAAAATATACAATCTCTCAAGTAACTTAAAAGTTACAAATTGAAAATGAGCAGAAGATCTAAATAGACATTTCACCAAAGAAGGCATACAGATGGCCAACAGGAATGTGAAAAAAATACTCAACATCACTAATTTTTAGAGAAATGCAAATCAAAACTACAATGAGGTATCACCTCACACCAGTCAGAATGACCATCATCAAAAAGTCTACAAACAGGGCTTCCCTGGTGGCGCAGTGGTTGAGAGTCCGCCTGCCGATGCAGGGGACATGGGTTCGTGCCCCGGTCTGGGAAGATCCCACATGCCGCGGAGCGGCTGGGCCTGTGAGCCATGGCTGCTGAGCCTGCACGTCCGGAGCCTGTGCTCTGCAACGGGAGAGGCCGCAACAGTGAGAGGCCCACGTACCGCAAAAAAAAAAAAAAAAGTCTACAAACAATAAATGATGGCGAGGGTGTGGGGAAAAGGGAACCCTTCTATATCTTGTTTGGTAAGTAAACTGGTACAGCCACTATGGAGAACAGTACAGAAGTTCCTTAAAAAACTAAAAATAGAGTTACCATATGATCCAGCATTCCCACTCCTGGGCATATACCTGGAGAAAACTATAATTCGAAAAGATACATGCACCCTTGTGTTCATTGCATCACTATGTACAGTAGCCAAGACATAGAAGCAACCTAAATGTCCATCAACAGATGAATGGATAAAGAAGACACGGTATATTTATACAATGGAATATTACTCAGCCATAAAAAAGAATGAAATAATACCATTTGCAACAACATGGATGAACCCAGAGATTATCATACTGAGTGAAGTAAGCCAGACAAAGACATATATCATATGATATCTCTTATATGTGGAATCTTTAAAAAAAAAGAGAGATACAAATGAACTTATTTACAAAACAGGAATAGACCCACAGACATAGAAAACAAACTTATGGTTACCTAGGGGGAAAGGGAGGGAGAGGGATAAAGTAGGAGATTGGGACTGACATATACACACTACTATATATAAAATAGATAACCAGCAAGGACCTACTGTATAGCACAGGGAACTATACTCAATATTTTGTAATAACCTATAAGGGAAAAGAATCTGAAATATATATATATAACTGAATCACTTTACTGTACACCTGAAACTAACACCTTGTAAATCAACTATACTTCAATTAAAAAAGAAAAAGAACAAAAAAGAAAACATGTCTACATCCTCCGAGATGACAACTCTGCCCCTTAAAAAAAAATTACAAATTGAAACAGTAACAGGAAATCATTTTTTTGATTATCAAATTAGCACAAAGACTATATAGAACTATAAAACCAGTGTTGGTGAGAGTTATTAGTACTTTTCTGCATTTTTGGTGGGGACTATAAATTATTGTGAATTTCCTGGAGGGCTATTTGACAAAAGGTATCAAAAGAATGAAAAGTTACAGAAACTAATTCCATGTGTTTAGAAGTCAGAAACAATTAATAGCTCAAAGTTCTAGAATCAGGTGAAGCTAAGTGTGATTGCAGCCTTCGTCATTTACTAGCTGTTTAACCTTGGGCAAGTCATTTAATATTTCCGAACCTCAGTCACTTCATCTGTACAATGGGGTCATTTATAGTACCTGCTTCCTAAGTTTCTCTGAGCATTTGTTAATCGAGACAAATTGTACAGCATTTGATCATTAACTGGCCCCTATAAGCACTCAACAAATATTCACTATTATCATTAAGAATTTATTCCAAGAGCATGTGATGTTTACCACTGTGTTCTTTATACTAACACAAATTAAAAGGATGTCTAAAAATGTGGAATGTTTAAATAAATTATAGCTCATCTACATAAAGGATTTCCATGCAGATATTTTAAAGTGTAATAAAACCTTTATTGACATAGAAAAATGTTTACATTATATTGCTAAGTGAAGAAAACCAGACTAAAATACTATAACGTGAAACTATATAAAAAAGTCTTTACAAAGACTCCAAGCACATGATTAAAATGTTTGAGTTATCATGTGTGTATGTGATCAGACTCTTAAGTGATTTTTAAAATTTTAAGTGATTTTTTAAAAAATAGGCCTTATTTTTTAAGACCAATTTTAGGTTCACATCAAAACTGAGTAGAAAAGTACAGAGTGTTCCCACATGCACCTTGGTCTCTGACATTCACCACCTCCACTCCCACCATCAACATCCCCCAGGGAGTGGTACACTTGTTACAATGGATGATCCCACGTGGAAACATCATGATCACCCAAAGTCCATAGTTTACAGGAGGGTTGACTCTTGGTGTTGTACCTTCTATGGGTTTTGACAAATAGGTAATGATATGTATCTACTGTTATGGTATCATACAGGATAGTTTCACTGCCCTAAAAATCCTCTATGCTCTACTTATTCATCCCTCCCTCCGATCCCCCAACCCCTGGCAATCACTGCTCTTTTTACTGTCTGTATAATTTAGCCTTTTCCAGAAAATCAAATCATTGGACTCATACAGTACGTAGCCTTCTCAGACTGGCTTCTTCCACTTAGTAGTACGCATTTAAGTTTCCTTCATGTCCTTCCGTGGCTTGATGGCTCACTTCTTTTTAGCGCTGAATAATATTCCATTGTCTGGATGTACTGCAGTATCCATTCACTTACTAAAGGGTATCTTGGTTGCTTCCATGTTTTGGCAATTGTGAATAAAGCTGCTATAAACATCCGTATGCAGGTCTTTGTGTGGACATAAGTTTTCATAACTAATTTTTATAACAGCTTCATTGAGATTTAATTCATATACCATAAAATCCACCCATTTAAGGAGTATAATTCAGTGATTTCTAGTATATTCATAGAGTTGTGCAACCGTTACCACCATCAATTTTAGAACATTTTTGTAATCACAAAACAAACCCCACACCCGTTAGTAGTCACTCCCCATCTCATCCACCCCAGGCTTAAGCAACCACTAATATACTTTCTGTCTATAATTTGCCTTTTCTGGACATTCCTTACAATATGTGGTCTTTTGTGAGTTATTTCACTTATAGCCTAATATTTTCAAGGTTCATCCATGTTGTAGCCTGTATCAGTACTTCATTCCTTTTTTTTTTAAGCATCTTTATTGGAGTATAATTGCTTTACAATGTTGTGTTAGTCTCTGCTGTATAAGAAAGTGAATCAGCTACATGTATACATATGTCCCCATATCTCCTCCCTCTCGCGTCTCCCTCCCACCCTCCCTATCCCGCCCCTCTAGGTGGTCACAGAGCACCGAGCTGATCTCCCTGTGCTATGTGGCTGCTTCCCACTAGCTATCTGTTTTACATTTTGTAGTGTATATAAGTCCATGCCACTCTCTCACTTCATCCCAGCTGACCCTCCTCCCTCCCCGGCTTCGTTCCTTTTTATTGCTGAATTATATTCATTGTATGGATAGACCACATTTTCTTTATCTCTTCGTCAGTTGATGGACATTTGGGTTGATTCCACTTTTTGGCTATTATGAATAATTCTGTCATGAACATTCATGGGCAAGCTCTTATGTGGACATATGTTTTCATGTCTCTTGTGTATATCCCTACGAGTGGAATTGCTGGGTCATGGGATAACTCTGTTTAACATTTTGAGGAACTGCCAGACTGTTCTGCAGAGCAGCTGTGCTAAATGCCTATTGTGTCTGAGGGCTCGAATCGCTGCACATCCTTACAACGCCTGCTGTTATCCTTTGCAGTATAGCCATCCTTGTCAGTGTGGCGATTTATCTTTATACAGTGTACATGTCTATTACTTTTGTAATTGTGAGGGACGTGTTATTAATACAACCCATAAGGGACTTCCCTGGGGGTGCAGTGGTTAAGAATCCACCTGCCAATTCAGAGGACACGGGTTCGATCACTGGTCCAGGAAGATCCCACATGCCATGGAGCAACTAACCCTGCGTGCCGCAACTACTGAAGCCTGTGCGCCTAGAACCCGTGCTCCACAAGAGAAGCCACCGCAGTGAGAAGCCGGTGCACTGCAACGTAGAGTAGCCCCCGCTCACCACAACTAGAGAAAGGAAGGTTGCAGGAAGGAAGACCAATGCAGCCAAAATAAATTAAAAAGAGCTATTTCATTTAAAAAAAATGCAACCCATAAAAATTGTGAGTGAAAGTGCAGAGAAATGCAGTTTCAGTCAGGGAAACTGGGTGGGACAAGCCAGGTTGAAGGAGCCAACATTGGCCTGTGTTGACTTGGGGAGGCTTTGTGGTCTGCCCCCGCTGCTGTCCCTGAGGCCCCACCCACTGAACGGTTCCCTTGCTTTGTTTCCCCAACTCCAGGAAATGGATTCATAGGTTGGCCCTCCTTGGCTGGATTTAGGGTTTGCCTCTTTTTTTTTTTTTTTCCCTGCGGTACGCGGGCCTCTCGGATTCATAGGTTGGCCCTCCTTGGCTGGATTGGGGTTTGCCTTTTTTTTTTTTTTTTTTCCCTGCGGTACGCGGGCCTCTCACTGTTGCGCCCTCTCCCGTTGTGGAGCACAGGCTCCAAACGCGCAGGCTCAGCGGTCATGGCTCACGGGCCTAGACACTCTGTGGCATGTGGGATCTTCCCGGACCGGGGCATGAACCCATGTCCTCTGCATCGGTAGGCAGACTCTCAACCACTGCGCCACCAGGGAAGCCCTAGGGTTTGCCTCTTCATCACCCTGCTTTGGGGCTCGCCTCACTCTGCTGCTTACCTGGTGGGCAGCAGAAAACATTACACATATGGAAAAGCTCTTGGGATATTTCAGGAAGGTGCTGGAAACAATTTTTGCTAGGTCCTCTCATAGGCAACTTTACCCCCAACAATGCTCAAGCCCTCCTGGAAAGATGAGGTTCAGAACTACTCCCTTATCCCCAATACACCGCGGTTCAATTTAACTTGGTGCATCTAAGGGCTGACAAGTACGCATATGCGATCAGACCTGTGTCCCTGGGAGTGCTGTATTAATGGATACTCAAATGACAGGGACATTTTCCCTTTTTAACTTCAAGCCTAATGATCATTGTCTGTGCTGCCCAAGTTACAGAATTCAAAACAGTAATCAGAATGACAGCAGTCACTATGAAGACTTGATGCCTTTAGCTCTGCTAGCAGTTTATATACATGTCTTTATCCTCTCACGCTCAGTAGCTTCCTTGTGGCCTGTTTCCTCACCTTCCCGAAGGTTGCAGAAACCATTCGCATCCTATTGGTCAATTCTAGTAAAGAAATCATTCTTGTATTTATTGAGTCTTTTTATTCTGTAATTTTGATGCTTTGACATCTTGGGGCTTTGCTGACCCTGGAGGGACTGTCCCTTCCAGAGTAGCTAATTCCTAGAGACAGCCAATGGCTGGTCTGTACACATGTGTTTCCTATGCAAACCGGCCAATAACCCAGAGCCCATACCCCCAGCCACTTCCTCTAAGGCTCTCACCATCTGAGCCGCTATTCACCTGCCCTAATCACCCCAAGGCCAGGTACCAGACAACTAAGGACAGCACCTATGCCCCACAGTCTGCAGAAGTTATTCACACCAGCCAATCCCAAGCCTGCCTACCCTGCAGCAAGTTCCTTCCCCTGGAAACCGTGATAAAGGCTCTTTCTTGTTCATGTTTTCCCCTTGCTCCCACTGGCCCCAGCAGACCATGGTGCTTCCCCATGTGGCCCTACACAGCACGCTATGCATCCTGTTTCTAGGGATCTGTGAGGATAACACACTTCTTCCTTGACAACAGTCACTGACATGTCGGTATCTCATCATACGGATGAAAACAAATCCTATCTACTCTTTAAATACTCCTGGAGACCGAGTCTAGAGCCCCCTACTTCCTTCAGCCTTCAGATGACTTTGTAAGCACCTAATTCCCTGTACTAATTCTCTTTTTTGCCTAGAAACTACTAGAGGCTTTTGTTTCCTGCAGTTGCCCCTGACGATAAAGCCACTTAGCCAACTGCACAGATGGCCAGAACAAAGACCCACGCTGTCTGCCTCGAGCACCCATGCCCTCAACCAGGAAACTCTGCTCTATTTACTCTGGCATTTGTATCACCATCTCCAGTCTCAAAGGTTTTCCCCTCTCGGAAAGCACTCCTTCAAACACAGAATATTGCCCTGGCCACTAGGTGACTTTCGCTGGCCAGCCTCCAGGTAAAGCTGTTGCTTGAGTACATGTTTTACAATTCCTTGAAGTCTGGATCATTTCCCTGCAGTGACCTGGGCTCCAGGTTAGGTTTCAGTCCCTGGAGAAGACTTCTGTGAAGCTGAATTGAGGGTTCTTTCCATTTTGGAAAAGCACAAAGGAAGGCAAGGATTCTGAGATAACCTCCTGCCGCCACCCTCGTCTTTAGAGAGGCACTCTGGCTCCTGCTGAGGCTTAGGGGGAAGTTTCGTATCAGAGCCCATCAGATATTTCTACCTGCGTGTTTCCTTTGAATTCTTTCCCAGTCTTAGCTCTTGGAGGCAATTTCCCACATTATATAGGTGGATCCCGTACCCCGTTCTGGTCATTTTCAGATAGTATAAAGATTCCAGTCTAGGGCCTCCCTGGTGGTGCAGTGGTTAAGAATCCACCTGCCGATGCAGGGGACGTGGGTTTGATCCCTGGTCCGGGAAGATCCCACATGCCACGGAGCAACTAAGCCTGTGCACCACAACTACTGAGTTGGTGCTCTAGAGCCCATGAACCACAACTACTGAGCCCGCGCACGTAGAGCCCGTGCTCTGCAACAAGAGAAGCCACCACAATGAGAAGCCCGCGCACCGCAACGAAGAGTAGCCCCCGCTCACCGCAACTAGAGAAAGCCTGGGCACAGCAGTGAAGACCCAATGCAGCCAAAAATAAATAAATTGATTAAAAAAAAAAAAAAGATTCCAGTCTAATCTAAGGCAGACTTTTTTTTCCCTTTTTCTTTTTTTTTGTCTCACATCCCATTTGAAGCAGTACCCTTCCCCCAGTTCAGGCAGAACAACAGCAGAAATTCAGATGGAGCTCATATTTTTCCTCCCCTCTCCCCCATAGGCTTTGCCGTATCTGGCCCCTCCAGAGCTGGAGAAGGGTGAGCAAAGGGAGAGCAGATGTGAAGGCAAGGCAGTTCTGTTGAATTCCTGTTGGAATATCTGGCTACCGGTACCTGCTATGTGGCGGATGCTCAAAGGTTGGTCCCCTTGTTAATTTCCTAGGGCTGCCATAACAAAGGACCACAATATGGGGCACTTCAATCAACAGAGACCTGTTCTCTCACAATCTGGAGGCCAGAAGTCCACAATCATGGTTTTGGCAGAGCCACGCTCCCTCTGAAGTCTCCAGGGGAGGATCCTCGCTTGCTTCTTCCAGCTTCTATTGGCGCTAAGTGTTCCTTGGCTGTGGCAGCATCACTCCAGCCTCTGCCTCTGTCTTCACACGGCCTTCGTCTCTCTGTGCCTGTGCCCAGTTTTCCCTCGTCTTGTAAGGACCCCAGTCACAGTGGATTAAGAGCCCCTCCTACTGCGGTGTGACCTCATCTTCACCAATGACATTAGTCACAGCCCCATTCGCAAATGAGGTCACATTCACAGGTACTGGGAGTTAGGACTTCAACATATTTGGTGGGTGGGGGTGAACAACTCACCCATAATGGCCCTCTTTCTCCTCTCTCTTTCATGGGGTGTTTTGTGGGCTCTTCAGGGATATCCCCTTCCCCTGATACCCACCCTTGTCGCCACCTGGGGCTCTTGGCGTGGGAGGTGCACTCTCTGTCTGACCTCTCACAGCTTCTGCCCATCACATCTCCGGCCCTAGGGTTCACCCTGGAGGCCCCCTTGCCCAGCAAGCAGCCTCTTGGGCAGAATTTTTTCCAGGAAGTCTCTAGTCTGGTTCCTTCCTTGGATTCCCTTGGCCTGTCCAGCCCCTGGGGATGCAGATTGCTCCCCTTGCTGTTACCTCTCTGTGCATCCAGGCCAGCTCCAGGAAAGCCATGCCACTTGCGTGTGGCCCCTGAAATTCAAAAGCTGAGTCTACATGCCATGGTGTCACCACACTCTGCTTTGGTCTTAAGGTGTCCGGGCCTGCACTTCAGCATCTCAGGACACATTCAGGAGGCAGAGTTCGGAATGATGCAGCCACTGGCCAAGGAATGCCTGGAGCCACCAGAAGCTAGAAGAGGTAAGGAAGGATTCACCCCTAGATCCTTCGGAGGGAACACTGCCCTGCCAACACCTTGACTTTGGACTTCTTGCTTCCAGAACTGTACAAGAATAACTTCCTGTTATTTCAGGTCACCAAATTTGTGGTAATTTGTTATGGTAGCCCTGGGAAACTAATATAGTAGACATCTGGTATGCCTACTGAGTGAATGAATGAATGCCATGATGGCAGCACTGTTCAGCCCCTCTCTATGGGATCCTGGGGAGCCCACTGCATCAAGACATCACCCCAAAGAAGGAGCAGGTATCAGGACCACTGAGGGTAAGTCCCAGCTCTGCTGCTAAGTGTCAGTTCCACTCCTGGCCTCAGTCTCCCCAGTTGGAGATGGTCCCTGGGGTCTTCATGATCCAACAGGAGTGTGCAGAGACCAAGAAGACTCTCTCCAAGCAGCTCTCTCCAGGCAGGCCCGCAGGCGTCGGGTCTGAGGCCTCAGCTGGCTGAAGGTCCCCGGGAGTCCCCCCAGAGCAGGGCGTAGGCTGCGTACCCAGCAGTGGCAGCTGCTGTGTGTCTCTGTCAGCCCGCCCCTGGGGCCTTGGGTTACCTTAGTGATCATCTCTCTCCCAGGCTCCTCCTCAGTAGATGGGACCAGCTGGCGGTAGGGCTGGGGGCAGACCGTCCCCTGGCTGGGAGACAACATCACAAAGGACTTAACCTCTCGGTCAGGGTGGAGAACCAGTGGTTTAGGGAATTCACAACAGTGCTAAAGGCTTGTTTTCCACTTAGTGGATGCAGGGAACCCTCTGGTATCATCATGTCTCCTGGGAAGTCTGGCCGGTTTCCCCAACACAGAGAAGGAAGACTATTTTGGAAACTTGTAATGATATACAGAAATTTATCTACAAACTCTGCCTTCTGAGAGAACAGTTGGATGGAGAAGCTGGATGGTTAATTTCAGCAGGCTTGTATGGGTTTTTAAAATAATTCAGATCTCAACGTGTTTGAGCTGTAGTTCAGCTGACCTTTCCAATGACCGATTCTTCCTGCGCAGCTGCCGCCCATCGGAGTGATCACTGCCCTTGGCAGCTGGATGGAGCCCAAAGGACACTGGCCAAGGTCCCAGGACACGTGAGCATTAGAATAACCTGTGTGACTTTGAAGACGTTCCTACAGTTCTCTGGTCCTCAGCAGACTCATTTGGGAACACTAGAGATCACAGGATCACAGTGTCTGCCGTGCCCACCTCCAGAGGCAGGTAGAAGGTCCAGGCAGACAGGCACTCGCCTATGCCGCTCGCCTGCTCTGCTGTTGTCAGTCCCACCTGACTTTGCCATCTTGGTGCTTTCACTGCATTTCTCCTTCCCTCCAGAAATGCTCCCGCCTGGACTCAGCCATCTTGCACTGCCCTTTCTCCGGATACTCTGCTTCTTTGTCTCTTCCATTTGCATTCGCTCTGCTTTCTCCCTGCTCTGCAACCCCGGTTGTAACCCAGGGTGAGTTCCCTTTTGTGTCTGTTCTCTCTAGATGCCCCAGTTTTATCCCAAGTCTTCAAGCAGAGCTTCTCCGCAGAGGCTTCCAAGATGGCTGCTCTGCCTGGCTGATGGGCAACACCGCATAGATGGGCATCACCATGTAGATGGATCACTGCATGAATGGGCATGACCACATGAATGGGCATCACCATGTGGATGGGCATCACCATGTGGAAGCCCAAATTAATTAGGTCCAAATCTAATATCAGCCCAAACCACCCCAACTGTGATTTCCTTTTCTTTCTGTGAACCAGAGATGGATGAATTTACACAGCCACCAAAAGTACTGGGGCATCTTTGCAAGGGAATTGAAGAGAGAAGTGGAATTTTGGCAAAACAAGTCAGATTCAGGACTTGAGGTCCAGAGGGCAGTACGGGGGATCTGAAGATCATCCGCAAGCTGATAGTTGAGATCCATTCTGACCCAGCTAATATGCTCTTTGGGATGGAAAAGGCTGAGAATATAAACAAAAGAACTACTTGCCAACCATAGGGATTATGGCTAACGTGATCATAACTCCAGCCTGGCGAGGCTTGGAGACATCGGGATAACGAGGCGTGTGTGTGTGTGTGTGTGTGTGTGCACGCGTGCGTGCGTGCACACGTTCTGGGGGGTCACTAAATGTGCCTATGACCAAATTCTAAATTGGCAGATGGTAAAATCAGTCTTTATTCAAAGCCGAGACAAAGCTGAATATTCCAATCATAGAATGAAATTTGAGGAGAGTGTGATGAAGTGGTTCCTTGTGCTCCAGGAGGGGCACAAAGATGCACCTCCCGGACGCCTGGTCCACAGGGAGCCCGACTGTCCACAGGCCACGTCCTCACTGCGACGGACACAGCGTTATCAGCGCCATTCCTCGAGCTGGCCACACAGCAGGGCCCACAAATATTTGTTGAGGAAATGAATGAATGACATGTTTTCCGCTCTCAGGGCCCCATAACTCATGGAGGAGGTAATAATTAACATCGCCAAGCTGGAGGGTCAGATAAAAACTACAAACAGAGGGAGTCACATTTTCAGGACCAAGCCCTGCCACAGGAATTCAGGTAAAGTATTTTTGTCTGATTTTTAAATATATTGAAATGAAAATCTTACAAAGGTTTTTGAATTTAAGCACACCGACTGCTTTTCACAACCTTCATGCCCCCCAGCCTGATATGAGCCATGTCATCTCATGCCTGGCAATTTGGGTCACTTCCTAACCATTCTCACTGTTTCATTCTTTCCCCCCGGGGATTGGTCCAGGGGTTTCATATGTGGACACTGGGCAAGAGAAACACTCCACTCTAGAGTCTTAATCCAGTGTGATGGGATGGGAGCCTTGGGTTGCTAGTGGTCAGGTTCTCTGCTACTTGAAGAAAGGTGGTCAAAGGTCAGAAAGAATAAGACAAAACGAAGCCCTGGCAACATCATTTGAATCACTGGATCCACCTGTGCCTGGATTTTCCCCTATTCTTTCCGGACACCTAAGTCAACAACTTTCCCTTTGTGCTTAAACTCCTTTGGAGCCATGTTTCTGTCCCTTGCAAACAAAAGGCTTCTGGCAAATGAAATTTTCTAAGTCTCAGTTTCCTCTTCCGCAAAGCAAGCCACCTCCTAAGCCAGTGGTGAGGATCAAACGAACTAGTGTTGCATCAGAGCTTTGTGAATATGAAGCAAACTTCGTTGCCATGTACCGGCCCAAAGCACTTATCAGCTAGGATGCTTTGGGTTGTGAGAAATAGAGCAGGCAACTAAAATGGCTTTCAGCCATGGCTACTCAAAGTGCGGTCCCTGGGTCAGCATCAGCATCCTCTGGGAGTTGGCTGAAAATGCAAATTAGGGAGCCTCACTCCAGCCCCAATGCACATCCCTGTTTTAACAAGCTCCCTGAGTGATCCACATACACACGCCAAAGGTTGGAAATCAATGGCTTCGGCACCTAAGGATTTATTATCTCATCTACAAGTAGCACAAAGGCAGCTGGGAGCAGGTTGTTTAATTTTATCAAGGGCCTGGGTGCTTTCTACACTGCTTCTTGGTTTACTGGCTTTTGTCCTCAGGTTTGCTTCATGGTTGCAAGATGGCAGCCTCAGCCTCTGATCGCCTGTCTTCACAGAATCACGTCCAGGAACAAGAGGGGCAATTTCTCCTCACATATCCTTTCCATCAGGGAGGAAATCCTTCCCCAAATCCCCAAAGGACCCTCTCCTTTTGTGTCAGGAGCTAGGGTTACATCCCAAGCCCACACCTAAGCAATCATGGATGTGGGGAATGAGGGACCACAAATGACTCAAACCGAGCCACATTCATTGCCTGTGGCCACAGAGACACTAGCTCCCTTGAGCAGGTGGGAGAGGGGGGTGCCCAGATCCGGTCTGGGCTTTGGCAGCAGGGGAAGAGAGTCGAGCCAGCTGAGGAACCCCCCCTGGAGGGTCTGCCACACGTATAACAGGAGTGTGATCTAGAGGTTAGAGCGATTGTGTTGCTTTGTCCTCTGATCCTTCCATTGAAGTCCAAGTGTGGGAACATTATCTATTTATTGGGAGCCTTCTCCATGGGTCATGGATGATAGGATTTTTCCAGGTGTATTAAGTGAGTTTTCATTAGTTCAGAAAGGCCAAGGAGAGAGCCTGGGTAGGCAGGGGCCGCCGAAGGCATCACCTGCCCCACAGGTCTATTCCGTGTGGACGTTCTAAGTCTTCCCCGGTGTCAAAGCCACGCCCAAACACTGACAGCATCCCCATCCGTGCAGCACAGCACAATGGTGCTACACGTGCTCGGGCATCTCATCACCTAGCAGGTGCCTGACATCCTCAAGGGACAAAGTCCAAGGCATTTGCAATTTCTAAATTCACAAATAAGTCTTCACCTGTGGATGCTCTGGGAACTCAGGAACAGAAGGTCTACCCGGCTCCCACCAAGCCCCAAGCTGGAGGACTTTGGGGAACTTCACTGAAGGGAGGCGTGTCCAGTTTCCAGACTCAATTCCCGTTTGACAAACCAGGCAGCCTCATCTACAGCCCAGCCAGGCAGCAGCCCAGATGGGGTTCAGTGGGGCTGCCAAGACCAAGGCAGCCGTGCGGGCCTCTAGTGCCAGTGACTAGGGAGCAGCTCCTGCTGAGAAGTACTCCCATCTCGGGAGATCTCCAGACAGTCGGAGGACAGCAGGAGAAAGATGCTCTGGAGGGATTCGGGCAGCAGCATGAACCCTGCGTCCCTGTGGTCCCCAAGTTGAATAATTTATGATGCTGTATTGGTTGGGTTGTGCTTCTAATTAGCATCCTGCGAAAAGGCCGCAGCCTTGAAGCCCTCCTGTGGAATCTCAGGGAAAGCTCTACGGCCCAATGAATTGTTTCAGTAACAATAACCAGTGCTGACCATGGCGAGCTGGCAGAGCTATGGGCTCCAGCCTGAGATGTCGTCCTTGCTTTACCGGTCTTGAGGCATTTCTCGGTGTTTCTCAGGGCTTACCCTGCTCCAGGGCAGAGGTGGGAGGCTTCAGTGGATGGCATCTGTGAAGGGAGGCCTGGTGCCTGGCTCTGAGCTCACAGCAGATATTGTAACCTGGAGACGACTTGCTCAAAGGCCCTGGACTGTCTCTGAGCAGTACCTGAGGGGCTCCGGCAGTAGAGACCGGGGCACTGACAAGCCTGCTTCCACAGGGTGTTTGACTCCGCTCAGAGAGACACTGGAGACACTGCAGGAGTGTCTCCAGTTACAGCCCAGAGATGACCAGAGCAAGTAGCCAGGGAGGAAACCAGGAAGGCAGAACCGGATGCTTGGACACACAGAGGTGAGGCGCCCTGGCCACGTGATTGTAAATCCCAGATTAGGGGCCTTCGTTACACGGAAGGAGGCAGTGGGGCAGGACTGCTAATAACCAGCTCTGCCCCTAACTTGCCATGTGACCTTGGACACACTAACCTCTCAGCACCTCAATTTCCTTCTCTGTAAAATGAGGCAGTGATAATGACCTAGCACATAGAGGTACTCAAAAAGAATATTTGCTTCCTTTTGCCTTTTGGCAAATTACTTGACCTCTCTGACCCTCGGTTTCTTCTTCTGCAGATATAATAATCCTCATGACATTGAGTTGTGGGAAAGAATATGATAATAGCTGAAGTGGATGCATTGGCTGAGCATTTATTCTGTGGCTCGCCCCATTTTCAGTGATTCACATGTATTGTTCACTTATCTATCCTCTCAATGGACCCTGAAGTAGGTACTATTATCATCTCCATTGTACAGGTGAGGAAAGGAGATACAGAGAGGTTGAGAAACCAACCCAAGGCACATAGCCGGGTAGAGCAACCTAGATGCTCGCTGATATTTGCTTGGGGGGAAAAAGTGGAATATTTGTCTCTGAAATATTAGTATAGTTATTCTGAGGGATGGGACGAGAAGCAATTTTAAATTTCTTCTTTGGGATTTTCTCAGTTTCTAGGTTTTCTACCATGAAATGTGTGACTTTCTTTGTCACACACAAAAAAAGTCTCAGCAAAGTTTAAAATATATCAGAATGAAATCTACAGTCCAGCCCTTCTCCACCTGATGCTCTGCAGGCTGTTGATAGGAAGGGAGGGTCGTACAGTCCCATTTGTGGGAAATACCCAGAAGAGGTGACTCCATCAAGACAGATGCAGATGGGGGCTTGCCAGGGGCTGGGAGGTGAGGAAAGGCAGCACCTGCTTAATGGGATCGGGGCTTTCTTGGGGGTGATGAAGGTGTGTTGGTACCAGACAGAGACAGCAGTTGTCCAACCGTGTGAATGTACTAAATACCAATGAACTGTACACTTTAAAATGGCAAATTTTATGTTATGTGAATCTACCTCAATTTTTAAAAAAGGAGAATAGGGCTGTGCTTGTAGCTTATGCCTGTCCAGTGGCTGGATCTGCTGGACTGACCCTCCCCGCTCTGGAGCTTTTGCCTGATGCTCCAGGAGAGGCCAGCACCTCTCACACAGTGCCCTGTGCCTCACTGGGCGCCCTACCACCCTCTGAGGGCGAGGGGCCACTTAGGCCCCTTGAAGCCTTGAGGCCCTTTTCTGGATGAAGAGCCTGTCCCCCCATTTCCTGTGCAGACTCAGCCCAGTGCAGCCCTCAGGGCCTGACGAGGTGGTGGGGAGTGTCGTGTGGAAGGTCAGTGGATGTTGTGCCCTTTGCTGGACTTAATCGTTGTTCTTTACCTCTGATGTGCTCGTTCAAGGTGAGTCACTTCCCCCTTAAGCCCCCTCCATCCTTTGAGTCTGACCCCCTGGCTCTCCCTGAGCCCCAGACTGGAAAGCCGGTGTCACAGGATGAACGGGATGGAAGTGAGGTGGCAGTTGCACCTGCTTTGTGGCCGCGGGGCCTTGGTCGCAGGACCAACCTGGTTGCCAGTTTCAACAGAGCTTTTAGGAGACCGAGTGGGTGAGGCAGCTCTTAGCAGGAGGGAGCTCAGAGGCCTCCAGACGGTCTAGAGAGGCAGGCCCCTGTTTTCATTCTACCCCTCCTTCCCTCCGACGAACAGCAAGTGCTCAGCAACGGTCTCCAGATGTGTTCTATGGTGAGACAATAAAAGACTGTGTATGACTCTCAGCTCTGCCACTCACTGGCCGGGTGGATTTGGGCTTGTTTTCCTGCTTCCTTGATCTTGGGTTTCCTTCTTTGTCCAAGGGAGAAATGAGAGCAGCCCCTGCCCCGCAAGGTGTGGAGAGGCTGGCATGGGCGAAGGGGTGAAGGCCAGAAGACCCCTGGGGGGAGTCAGTAAACCCTGAGCTGTGATAGGATGACACCAGCATGGAAAACGGGACCGCCACCGAGGGCCACATACTTTCACTTTCAAATATTTCCTGCACACACCTTACTTACTTTCCCAGGGTTCAGTTCCCCCACCCCCTCCCCGGGGGTGTAAAGAGCTGGGACTTCCAACAAGGTTTTCATTAGCTTTACTGTGTAAATAAGGAAACTTTCTTCCTCTGGCTGCCAGGAATTGGATCCCCTCCTGCCTCCAGGAAGGAGGTGCCCTGTCCCGTGTGAGTACCCGGGAGATCATTGGAACGGTTGCTACCTAACCACAGAAGGGAACAAGTGATCATAATTAGAGTCAGGGCCTCCTCTGCTGCAACACGAGGGTGCAGCCTGGCCCGTGTGTGGGAAACCTCAGGGCTCCCCAACCCCCTGCCCCCTGCCCCCCACAGGAGCAGCTCCAGGCTGTGGGAAAAAAGCTTGACAGCCCAAATCTCAGCCTCCTACTGGATGCAAGGACCCTTGAGGGGGCACATGAAATCTCTCTGAGCTTCTGTTTCCTCATTTGTAAAGTAGAGACAATAACTCTTCCCACATGGGGTGTCGAGTCATTCGCTATGGCTTCTGTAACCAAGTTCCACAAACTGGTGGCCTAGACAACAGACAGGCACTGTCTCACAGCGAGTGAAGGATGTGTCCCTGGCCTCCCTCCTTGGCTTGTAGACGTCCGTCTTCTCTCTGTTTCTCTGCACAGCATCTTCCCTCTATGTCTGCCTTTGTCCAAATGTCCCCTTTTTATAAGGACACCAGCCATTTTGAATTAGGGCCCACCGTAATGACCTTAGCTTAACTAATTACCTCTGTAAAGACCCTGTCTCCAAGGAAGGTAACATTGTGAGGTACTAGGGGTAAGGACTTCAACATGAATTTTGGGGGATGCGATTCAATCCATAACAGGGTGGCTGCCATGATGATAGGAAATCAGGGGTGAGGAAGTATTCATAAATGTGTTCGATTTTCTCTCCTAGAGGCTTGGGAGCCTTTGTCTTGGGGACACTACTCTGGTCCTCTTCTTGCCTTGGCAGCTGGGTGGCTCCCTACTGTATTCTAGATGTTTCCACTGTACACTCCATGATGGACAAGGGCCATGAGCTCAGCACAACATGTCATGATGGCCCAGAAACCTGCTTCAGTGAATTCTTCCCGACTTTGTTTTCTTCTCCCCAATCTTCAGGCATCTTTGCTTAAGAAGCAGTGTGGTGTTGTAGCTAAAATCCCAGGCCCGGAGTCAGGCCAATCTGCACCTGGTCCCCCACCTCCATTCCTCAGCAATGGAACTTTACCAAGTCTCTTCACCTTGGGAATCAAGGAAATGGATCACACCTAGATGGGTGGTATAGGGAGGGTGGGAAGGAGACGCAAGAGGGAGGGGATATGGGGATATACGTATATGTATAGCTGATTCACTTTATTTTGTTTTTTTAATAAATTTATTTATTTTATTTATTTATTTTTGGCTGCGTTGGGTCTTTGTTGCTGTGCGTGGGCTTTCTCTAGCTGTGGCGAACGGGGGCTCTACTCTTCGTTGCCGTGCGCGGGCTTCTCACTGCAGTGGCTTCTCTTGTTGCGGAGCACGGGCTCTAGGCGCATGGGCTTCAGTAGTCTTGGCACGTGGGCTCAGTAGTTGTGGCTCGCAGGCTCTAGAGCGCAGGCTCAGCAGTTGCGGCACACGGGCTTTGTTGCTCCACGGCATGTGGGATCTTCCCGGACCAGGGCTCGAACCCGTGTCCCCTGCATTGACGGGTGGATTCTTAACCACTGCGCCACCAGGGAAGCCCCCTCAGTTTGTTATAAAGCAGAAAATAACACACCATTGTAAAGAAATTATACTCCAATAAAGATGTTGAAAAAAAAAAAGAAAATGGATCACATGCATTGTGTCTGGGATATAATATGATACTGAGTCAAATCTATCAAGTTTACATGTATTCACTATCAGTATAAACCGCTACGTTACATGGCGTGTCCCTCTTGGTCTCTGTCCTCCAAACTCATCCAGACTCTGCTCCTTTTGTGTCCCATTTGAATCTGGAGAACTACTCTGCTCCATTTGCTTCGGTGTCTAACTTGTAAACAGGGTGACAGTTCTTCAGCTCAAGGCATGATGGGTAGAAGGAGCCACGTACCGTACCCTGAGACTAGCCGGACTTCAGGACACCCCCGGTGAGCCCACCGGCCCCTTGAGCCAGAGACTCAGCAGCACAGGCAGAGTGCAGGACAGGAGGCCAGCCCCCTCCAGGCTACCCCCCCCCTCCCTCCCCACCATGCTGGGGCTGCTGAGCAGAGATGAGCTTCAAGAAGCCAGGCCAGGTGGGAATTCCTGCCCCAAGCAGCTCAGGGCAGGGGCGAACTGAGTCCAGGGGCACCGGTCGAGCTGTGAGGAATCCTCCCATAGGAGAATCTGTGACCTCTGAATGACACAGAGAGCACAATGCTCTTGTTACCGAGCAAGGGCTTGTGTGCACGAGGCACCAAGAGCTAAATTCTGCCAGCGGGTGTTTGCAGCAAAGTAAGGGTTTATTTGCAGGGCGCCAAGCAAGGAGAACAGGCAACTTGTGCTCAGAAGACCCCAACTTCCTGATGGCTTCCAGGCAAGGTTTTAAAGACAGTGTTAGGGGATAGGATGTCCTAGGCTGCCTGACCAGCCGGTGGACCTTATTCTGACTGCTTGGTGGTGAGGTAACAGGGTGATGTTTCAGGAATCCCAATCATCAACCTTCTGGTTCCCACCAGCCTGTGGTCTACGTGCTTATGGTCAGCATGTAGTCACCATCCTTCACCAGGGTGGGGGTCTTAGTTTTTATAGAACAACTGAAAGATATGCACCAGATTGTTCTCTGTATCTTCAGGAGGAGCTAGGAGTCTGGTGACTCTGAGGCAGGAGATAGATGGGCTCCAGGTTAGGCATTTACAGCTGGTCTTCTGTTTACATTTCGTAGGGCAGGAAAAAATGGGCTTCAGGCCTGACACTTACAACTAGTCTCCTGTTTGCGTTTCCTGAGACAAGAGTTAGATGGGCTCCAGGCTAGACATTTAAAATCAACCTCCTGTTTACTCTCTGAAATGGAAGCTATGACAGGGACTGGATAATTAGCCAAGCTTTGCCTCTCGTGGAGGCCTTAAGACAACAGTCATGGCAGGAACAAAGAGGGGCAAAACCTTGTTTGAGTAAAGGATCAAGGGATCTCTGCTTCCCCCCTCCTTGGGGCAAGGGAGACACTACTCATGTGCAGAAAGGCTCCTTGGGGATCAAAATCAGGGGACAACTCCAGGCCATAATGAGTCTTGCTTCCCCCAGAATCCTTTGCGTAGAGATCCGTCTTGGCTGAGAGATGCATACGCACCTAAGGGGAGGGTCCTGAGACAAATTAGCCAGGGAGCACAAAGCAAGATGTTTGGCCAGAAGGAAGACAAAGACCCGGAAAACTGCCCCCTTATAAAGGATTTAAACTTCCCAAAGGCGAGACTCTCTCTCTGAGTTCGCCCGTGCATCTTTCCGCATGTACTCTGCTTTTCCAATAAATTTTTTACTTTTTTCTTTACCTTCTGCCTCCTAGCCTGAATTCTTTCCTGACAAGGCAGGCAAGAACTGGGGGTTTAGGCCCTAGCCGCTGGCCTCTGTGGTCTAGCAGTTAGGACTCCCCGTCTGGGAACTAAGATCTTTCTTCCAACTACTGCTCCCTGCTGCTTGATGCAAGCTGCCACTTACTGCTGCCTGCATCTGAAATCAACTCTATTGTTCTAATCGTTACCTGCTTGAGTCTGCTCTTTGGAACTTTGGGAAGACCTAGGGGATTCAAGCCTTTTTTCTACAGAGAAGTGTGCTCAGAAGACCCCAACTTCCTGATGGCTTCCAGGC
The DNA here is from genome assembly GCF_000442215.2 of Lipotes vexillifer. NCBI lineage: Eukaryota > Metazoa > Chordata > Mammalia > Artiodactyla > Lipotidae > Lipotes > Lipotes vexillifer. Next base: position 193,594 of record NW_006775205.1, on the reverse strand, counting down.
AAGGTTTTAAAGACAGTGTTAGGGGATAGGATGTCCTAGGCTGCCTGACCAGCCGGTGGACCTTATTCTGACTGCTTGGTGGTGAGGTAACAGGGTGATGTTTCAGGAATCCCAATCATCAACCTTCTGGTTCCCACCAGCCTGTGGTCTACGTGCTTATGGTCAGCATGTAGTCACCATCCTTCACCAGGGTGGGGGTCTTAGTTTTTATAGAACAACTGAAAGATATGCACCAGATTGTTCTCTGTATCTTCAGGAGGAGCTAGGAGTCTGGTGACTCTGAGGCAGGAGATAGATGGGCTCCAGGTTAGGCATTTACAGCTGGTCTTCTGTTTACATTTCGTAGGGCAGGAAAAAATGGGCTTCAGGCCTGACACTTACAACTAGTCTCCTGTTTGCGTTTCCTGAGACAAGAGTTAGATGGGCTCCAGGCTAGACATTTAAAATCAACCTCCTGTTTACTCTCTGAAATGGAAGCTATGACAGGGACTGGATAATTAGCCAAGCTTTGCCTCTCGTGGAGGCCTTAAGACAACAGTCATGGCAGGAACAAAGAGGGGCAAAACCTTGTTTGAGTAAAGGATCAAGGGATCTCTGCTTCCCCCCTCCTTGGGGCAAGGGAGACACTACTCATGTGCAGAAAGGCTCCTTGGGGATCAAAATCAGGGGACAACTCCAGGCCATAATGAGTCTTGCTTCCCCCAGAATCCTTTGCGTAGAGATCCGTCTTGGCTGAGAGATGCATACGCACCTAAGGGGAGGGTCCTGAGACAAATTAGCCAGGGAGCACAAAGCAAGATGTTTGGCCAGAAGGAAGACAAAGACCCGGAAAACTGCCCCCTTATAAAGGATTTAAACTTCCCAAAGGCGAGACTCTCTCTCTGAGTTCGCCCGTGCATCTTTCCGCATGTACTCTGCTTTTCCAATAAATTTTTTACTTTTTTCTTTACCTTCTGCCTCCTAGCCTGAATTCTTTCCTGACAAGGCAGGCAAGAACTGGGGGTTTAGGCCCTAGCCGCTGGCCTCTGTGGTCTAGCAGTTAGGACTCCCCGTCTGGGAACTAAGATCTTTCTTCCAACTACTGCTCCCTGCTGCTTGATGCAAGCTGCCACTTACTGCTGCCTGCATCTGAAATCAACTCTATTGTTCTAATCGTTACCTGCTTGAGTCTGCTCTTTGGAACTTTGGGAAGACCTAGGGGATTCAAGCCTTTTTTCTACAGAGAAGAGACAGGGAGATCAGCTCGGTGCTTTGTGACCACCTAGAGGGGTGGGATAGGGAGGGTGGGAGGGAGGGAGACTCAAGAGGGAAGAGATATGGGGACATATGTATATGTATAACTGATTCGCTTTGTCATAAAGCAGAAACTAACACACCATTGTAAAGCAATTATACTCCAATAAAGGTGTTTAAAAAAAAAAGAGAGAGAGATGGGAGCATGGAGGGCCTTTTGTACCCAGGAGGGCCTCACAGGGTCCTGCTTGGTTTCAATCCCCACTTTTCTTTGACACTCCTCAATCCTGAGGGGAGCTAGGGCAGGACACAAAAGGCAATGAAGTTTTGAATAGAGAGGTTAATAAACTCAGTAAGAGAACTTGGTTTTATGGGGACTTGGTTTCACTCTGATAGGATTAAGCTGGGGCTACAAGCCCTTGGGGTGCTGGGCAGGGTCTCCTACGGTGACCCTGGTGTCAATCAGGTGGGAAGAGGAGGATTCTGGGATGGGAAGTAATGTGGAAAGCAGACCTTAAACTGGTGAGGAGTTGGCCGCCTGCCTCTCTGTGGGCCCTTCCGTGGGGACCAGGACCCCAGGAGTAGGAAGCAGTGGCTACTGCCTGGGAAGAGGCTGAGCCAGGCAGGGGACAGCTGTGGGTGGCCTTGAGGGTTCTGAGAGCAGCCGTGGTGGTGGTAGTTGTCGGTTATTCTAGTTACATCCCTTTGGTGTTCCCTAAGCCCCCTGTAAAATCTTGCTAAACTATCCAGCCTGGTCTCAGCTGGGCTGGAACAAATCGATGGAAGGGTCTGTGTTCAGGGTTAGGTCAGAGAGAGTAAAGGGCCAGCAGGGGTGTGATGACACCAGGGGAGTCCCAGAGTCAAGCCTGCCATGGCCCTCCCCACTGGAGAATCCCCCTCCCTGCCGCCAGCCTGGAGAATCAAGGTGAGAATTTGATGAGAACACTGGTGGGGGAGGCACAGCCACCCAAGTGACCAATTCCCTTTTCTATGCGTTTCCTTTCCAAAGACTAGTGTCCAGAATTATGTGCCCTGGGTGGCATGGGAGCCAGGGGTTCCTGTAAGGGCAGAGGGAGCCAATAGGGAGTCAAGAGAATGTGCTCTGGAAAAGCCAAGTTCAAAATCCAGGAGGACCAAGCTCAGAAGGTCAGAGCATGATTGGGGGGTGTGTTACAGAGTTTAGGGTTTAGAAACCTTCATCTGCCTCTTCAAATCTCTGACCTCATTTCCAAACCCTGCACTGGAGCCACCTAGGCTTCTTGTTCTTTCCTGAGCACATGAAGCGACCCTATCCATATCAGGGCCTTTGCACCTGCCGCGCTTCTCCCTGGAACCCTCTTCCCACAGTTATTCACTTAACTTGGATCTCTGCTCAGGTATCACCTCCGAAAGACATCTCTGACGACCCTGTGGAAAATAGCTCATGTCTCTCCCCTACATTTTCTTGTACATCACAGCACTATGCCCTAAAATTTTATTCTATAGGATATTTATTTGTTTATCTGATTATCATCTGTTTGGCTTGGTAGAATGGAACCCCATGAAGGCAGGAACCATGTTTTGCTCACTGATGCCTCCCAAGGGTCTCAGACAGGGCCTAGCACATAGTAGATACTCGATGAGTATTTGCTGAGTAAATAATTAAAGGTGATAGATGTCTACTGACCTTCCACTAGAGTTCCAAGACTTGCCTTTCTGGAGATCAGCCTGCCTTAAAGGGGCAGGCACTGACAGAGGGAATGTGGACGAGCCACAGGTATTTCTACCTAGGCCTTTGGCGACTCTGTTTCCCGTCTTTCTCTCTCTGGCACTTGGTCATCTCCCCTGAGGAGACACAGTCCTCCGCAGCATTCCTCAACCACACATTTACTCTGTCTTGCCTTCCTTTATGCTTTTGCCTCTTACAGTGTTCTTTCTCCATTCTCTGTTTTCCAAATCTTTCTTCTCTTTCAGGTCAGAACTATTCATCCTTTGAGAGCTAGGTTGAGGCTCTTAAACCTTTTCATAAAAACCTTTTTGTACCAGTCAAAACTAATATTCCTTTCCCTTGGAACCCTGAGCACGTTCTTTCGACTTCAGTTAAAGCAGTTTTCCCAGTCTGGTGTAATTAGGACATAAGAGGGGGTCTGTCCTCCTTAGAAGATGATGAACAGCGTTTTCCTGGAGGCACAGTGGTTAAGAATCCGCCTGCCAATGCAGGGGACATGGGTTCGAGCCCTGGTCTGGGAAGATCCCACATGCCACAGAGCAACTAAGCCCATGCACCACAACTACTGAGCCTGCGCTCTAGAGCCTGTGAGTCACAATTACTGAAGCCCGCACTCCTAGAGCCTGTGCTCCACAGCAAGAGGAGCCACCGCAACGAGAAGCCTGTGCATCACAACGAAGAGTAGCCCTCACTCGTCACAACTAGAGAAAGCCTGCGCGCAGCAACATAGACCCAATGCAGCCAAAAATAAATAAATAAATTTTAAAAAAAGAAGATGATGAGCTTCTTAAAAATATTGAATGGAGGGTTGGTATCCCCAGGACTTTGCATATAATAAGTGCTCAATTAATGTTTGCTTAATTGAATAAAATTGACATTCTTCTCTGAGAATTACCTGAGGAAAATGAAATGAATTTAAATGTGCTCTGTGTGTTCCACACTGTGCTAATAATGCCATATTATACTTTAGTTCCCAAAACCTTATTGCCAAAAAACTGCAGTCTTAACAGCATATACATCTTATGGCATGTATATTACCATCCCTGTTTTATAAATAAGGATCAGAGAAGTTGTGTGAGCTTCCCAGGGTCACACAGCTACTAAGAAGCAGAACAAGGGTTTAAAGTCAGACTTACATATTTAAAGACAAAATGGCTTATATTTAGCTTAATGGCTTATATTCAAATTATTTTTATCCCTGTAAATTCAGAATGAAATTCTAGAAGATGACATAGCTAGATATAAACAGAGATGGATTTGTAAACCTGATTCTAACACACCAAATGGGGTTAAAAAAAAAAAAGTGTCCTTTTTCCACAAGAATGAGAATAACTTTCTGCTGTCTTCTCTGTGTGTGAGGAGTTTCTCTGAACTACATAGACATCTGCCCCAGATCAATCAAAACAACTGGCTACAATAAGGGACCATAAACGGGTGATGCCTAACTAACATTTTTCTGGAGGCCAGAACAACTAGCATAGCTTTACCCAGGGCTTTAGAGATATTTATAGCAACAATAACGGCTGATTGCAAATGTTTGTGTGCCAATTAAATTTATTCTAGGAAATCTTATAATTATCAGGTTCAGTAGCTATCATATTGGACTCATCAGCTGAAGCCACAGTTTAAAATTTTATTTTTAAAACCTCCATTGAAGCTAAGAATAGAAAAATAAGAGGGTTGCCCTGAAGTGGTATCTCAGGGCAAACTCAGCTCCCTCAATTTTGTTCAGTCCCTGAAGAAATAAAACTTTACAACAGTGTAAGTGAAATAAAAAACTATTCATAAAAAAGCATCTTTCCAAATAATGCACTCTGCCGTTTATAGAACTTATCAGAACATGAAAATTGTCCTTTAAAGCATTTCTGCGAAATCCTTAAATACTTCCAGAGTGAAAACTAATGCATTCTTAAACTCTCATGCTTTTTTTCTAGAAAAGTTGGTTACCAAAATGTACTCCTTACAATCTTGAACAATAGAAAAACCTTCAAACCTAAAAAAATATAAAAAGAGGGGTTGCATGGAGATACTTTTATACAATGCTAGTGATTTTTTTTTCCTTCAAAGAAAGTTTTCTTCTTTTAATGATGCTTTCAAGAAAAGGCTTTTAAAATAGAAATTCTGGAAAATACAGAAAAAAATTTAAAAGAATAGAAAAGAGAAAGACTTTTGTCCCACTGCTCCCAGAAACGATTGTGGCTAACATGTTGATCTCCTTTTGCTTTGTTTCTTCTAAGCTTGGTTTTTATTGTTTCCGTGTTTGTTGTTATTTATCTGCGCATGGTTTTGTCCTGAACAGTGCTGGTGACCTGGCAGATGGAGGTCTCGGAGCCCCAGAAGACTGAGCTGCCATCCACGGTGTGATCACAGGTGAGTTATTCCTCTTCCCCAGGCTGGATGTTTGCACAGGTCGGTTCTGAGAATCAAAAAATCAAGCACCCTCTGTCCACAGACCGACAACATCTTGCACACAGGCTCAGAGCCCAAGTCCAAATCCCTCAGCCAATCAGCAGCCTCAGGTTCAACACCCCTGATCTAGGTGATTTTAAAGACCCCCCCTCCCCCACTTGGGGGATTTTCCTGGTGGTCCAGTGGGTAAGATTCAGCACTTCCAATGCAGGGGTCCTGGGTTCTATCCCTAGTCAGAGAACTAGATCCCGCATGTGTGCCACAACTAAGTCCACGTGCCACAGTGAAGATCCCGTGTGCTGCAAGACCCTGCTTTTTGTTTAAATCCCTGTGAGTTCTGAGTAAGAGGCAGGAGGAGAGAGCCTTTCCAGAACATTGCCTGGGCCTCCCTGTTGCAGACTGCTTGCCATCTCCACCACCCTTGCAGGTAGATTGTAGGAAGGGGCAGGGGCAATCAGCAGACTTTCTGCACGTGATCCCAGGTCACTGCTGGAGAAAATCAGATGAAAACCATCTATTTGTGTCAGGGTCAGGAGAAAAGAAGCCATCAGTCAAAGCTTAAGGAAGGATTTTGTTTTTTCTGTCCCTGCAAAATGGTACAGATTCATTACATGCCCTGGCATGCATATGATGCCGCCCGGGGTGATGGCCACACCCAGGCCCTGACCATACAGGGTCCAGGGGCAGCAGGACTCTTAACTAGAGTTGCCAACCTCCAAACAGCCTGGGCCACAGTGTGTGGTAACTGTGACACACGCCATCTCCTCCCGGGACACAGCCAAGCCAGCAGCGGGGCAGTACAAAACCTGCAGGTCATTCAGGGACAGAGCCAGGGGCTGGCAGGTGGGGCAGAGGGCCCAGTGGGGCAACTGGGGGCTCAGGGGTAAATGGTGCCCTGGGAAGGACTTCTAACAGGAGTCTGGAAGATGGGGGATTGGGGTAGAAAGAAACAGGGAAGTGCTTCCTAATTACGTACTGAACCCAATGCTACTTATACAATAATTCTATTATTTGAGCTTCTCAAACATGTGAGATAGGTATTGTTCTGATATTACGGGCTGGCGCTCTGCACCAGACCCTGGGGAGACAGCAGCAAGCAGACACCAAATCCCTGCTCCCCGGGAGCTCACCTTCTACTGGGGGGAGCAGACAAGAAAGAACTAGACAAATAAATATATGAGATGACAGGTGAATGAGCTCCAAAGAAAAACTGAGCTACCTCAAGGGACAGCAAGGGGTGCCGTTGGGAGGGGCTGAGTGGCGTCTGGCTCTGAGACCCCAGGTGGAGGACGCAGCCGCGGCACAACTTGTCGGGGAAGTGTGCTGGGGGCCTGGGGGCCACAGGGAGGCCCGGGAAGGGCGTGGCATATTGTTACAGGCCACGGTGGGCACTTTGGACGCTGTTCTGAGATGGGGCCATCAGGGGCTTTTAAGCAAGGGAGGGACAGGGTGTGGCTTCTGGTGTGAAAACATCGCTCCCTGGGTGGAGAATTAGACCACAGGTGGGAAAGAGGAAAACAGAGGCGCCTCAAAACCCCTCGTTTACAGATGAAGATTCGGAGGCTCAGGAACGTGCCTTCAACATCCGATGGCACCATGACCACCCCTCATCTTTGAGGGACTTCCTTTCGCCTTTAGAATAGAGCGCATGCGCGGATGAGACCGCCTGTGATCTGCCTGCCCCTCCCACCCCAGTTTCCCCGGCTACCCCGGTCGCCTCCTGGATTTCTTTCTGGACTCAGGAGGCCCGCATTCAGGTACTTACCTGGTCTCTGCGCATTTGTCCTGATACCTGCAGTGCTCTCGTCCAACCTGCTCACCTGGCCGAGTCCTAGTCAGCCTTTGCATCCTGAACCACCTTTTCTCAGGGAAGCCACTCCTGTCCCCTGAAGACCGGGCCAGGTGTGCTGGGTACCTCTATGGGGTCCCCCTCCGCTTTGGTGGCATTCTTCACCTCTAGTGGTCCCTGCTCTTTGGTAGTCTCCCCTCCAGGCTCTGCAACACCCATAGGCAGGCTGGCTTCTCACCTTCCACCATCAGCACTTCAGCCAGGCACATGATCTGGCACGAAATATGGACCCTTGCTCATGAATACGTTGTGAGTTGAGTAGAACACTTGCCCAAGATCACACAGCTAATAAATAGGCAGATCAGGATTCAAACTTCTGATTCCAACTTCCATGTAACCTCAGGATGTGGACTCAAGTCTTGGTTTAGCCCAGGCCCTGGGCGCTCCTTAAGAATATTTATTCCTGGCCTCATTCTGATCTGCAGAATCACAACTCCAAGACTGACTTGGGATACTGCTTCTGTTTGTTTGTTAGTTTAATAAAGAACCCCACGTTCTTATCACCAAATATATTTTGGAAACACAATGGGACT
>NW_006775205.1:176504-185852 GCF_000442215.2 Lipotes vexillifer | reverse complement strand
CTCTTTCCCAGAGAAGGTTCCTAAAAGAAAAAAGTCAAGGAGGAGGTGAGAACATGATTCCATGGACTATTTCAACTGTAACAACAGTTCCTTCTCAAATGTCTTCTCTCTTTTATAAAAGGAAACTGCAACTGAAGCCCAATGTTTGTTTATGTGAATTATTTTGGGGGCCTAATGGAAGGTTCCTGAATTTCCATTGAGAGTGTAATTTCCCGGACAACTCTAAATAGCACTGCCCGACAAGCTTTGACCAAGTCTGAATTCAGGAACACTCAAAAGAAGCACAAGCAAAGGCAGGGGAAACTCTCAAAGGCCCTGAAGGGGAGACAGAAGACCAGAGAGGTTACCCAACCTATCTGATGGCACACAGTGGACAGGTGGTAAAGATGGAACCAGACCTAGATCCCTGTACCCCTGGCTGTTATTTTTTCTTCTGAACCATGAGAGTGTGCCAGGGCAATGTGGGTTCTGCACAGAAACGGTGATGCTTGCAGTTCAGAGGAAAGGTGCTCTGTAAACATCACATTGGTGATGACCCACTTGAAGAATAGTACATGGTGCACAGTAGGTGCTCAATAGATAGTGGTTAACTGATTGACCAACCCCAGCCTCCTTATCGCCTGAGAACTGGATGCTTCGTACTATTTCATTCTCTGCCTTGTTGAAGTAAGTTTGTGGAATCAAGTTCCCACTAGCCAAATGAAAATATGTTTGATGATTTTAAAAAATAATCAATGCAGAATCAAGGGAGGCAGACTGATTCTCACTCTGCCATTTCCTTACCTCTCAGAACCTCAGTTTCCTGATCTGAAAAATGGGGATGATGCCTCCCTCATTGTGTTGTTGGTGAGGATTAGATGAGATACTGCATAGTACCTGGCACAGAGTCAGTCAGCATTGGTTAAATTAAAAAGAACAAACGAATGACAGGGAGGAAGTGGTTTGTTCTGCCTTAAATTTAGAATTTGTCCTCCCTCCTCCCAGCCTCTTTCTCTATGTATCAAGTGTGCAGCAACTATAGCCAGACCTTGCCTGAATGAAGAGTCTGTGGTTAGAGAGAGAAAGTGAGTCCAAATACACTATACTAGTAAAGGAAGAAGTGAATGACAAAAAAGCCCCCACAGGACCCACCATCTTTCATGGAATGTGATATATTGGCATTTTATTAGGTTTGAGGAAGTTTGGCTACAAGTAACAGAGCAGAAAACAAAACAAAACAAAACAAAACAAAACTGTAGCTTAAACCTCATAGAAATTTGTTTGTCACTCATTATAACACTGGTGGAAGGAAGGCAGTGTGAGCTGAAGTGATGCTTCACTTTTCCTTTTATGTTGCTCTGCTGTGCATGGCTTCTATTCTCAAGGTCAACTCATGGCCCAAGATGGCTGCTGGAGCTCCAACCATCAATCCAAATTCTGGGCAGCAGGTAGGAGGAAGAGATGAAGAAGGAGGCACCCTCTCCCTGTGTGGTGGTTCATTTTATGTGTCCCCTTGACTGGCCCCAGGTTCCCAGTTTAAACATTGTTTCTGGGTGTGTTTGTGAGGGGGTTTCCTGGTAAAATTAGCATTTTAATGAGTGAACTTAGTAGATTATCCTCCCCAGTGTGGTTTGGGCATTGTGCAATCTGTTGAGGGTTTGAACAGAACAAAAGATTGAGTAAGAAGAGATTTCCCCCTTTTTTTCCCCTGCTTGACCTGGGACATTTCATTTCATCTTCTCTTGTCTGTGGACTAGGATTTACTTTATCAGCTTCCCTGGTTCTAAGGCCTTCAGACTCAGACTGAAGTATACCACCGACTTCCCTGGGGCTCCGGCTTGCTGTTGGGAGATTGAGGAACTCCTCAGCCTCCAAAATCACGTGAGCCAATTCTTAGTAATAAATCTCCATATAGATCTCCTGTTCTGTTTCTCTGGAGAACCCTCATTAATACGCCCTCTAAGGACATTTCCGAGAACTGCATACACCACTCTGGCTTTATTCTGCTTAACCAGAATTTAGTGATAACTCCTAGGAAGGCTGGGAAATGTAATCTTTACTGGAGGAGGCTATGGGTACTGCTTATTCGTGATCTCAGTGAGTGAAAGAAGAAGGGGAGAGTGGACATTGGTGGGCAAGGGACGGTCCTGGCCACATCCTTGTTGTCTGTGTGCTGCTTGACTACTAGTGAAGCTCAGGGCTTTTCCTAGGCCAATTTTAAGTGTTGAGTTGGGGTAGAGCATCGATGCTTTTTTCTTAAATGAAGATCTTATTTAGTAACCTAACATATGTAACTGACACCTGGGTGTTCGTTCCCCTTGAAATGGGGCTGGGACTTAATAAGACTCCTGTCCTGAGCAAACTCTGGGGCTCCCTGCCTCAGAGTTAGAAAACCACACTCAGAATGGAAGCCCTTTGAGAAAAGGCTTCCAGTGGTGGAGGAGTAAATGGGCTTTTATCAAGTATTATCTTTGTAAGATACACATCGCTGTTGTGCCTTTTGTTCTGCAAAGCTTAACGCCCACACCTTTCCATCCCCCATGGTGCCTCTCTTTCCGTGATGCAGGGGCCTGGTCTGGGCTTTCTCCAGTATTCTCTTTTCCCCTATCGTGCGATTGAAGGAAAGATCCCTGAGCTGAGGATCCGGAACCTTTGGTACCCATCTTCCAGTGATCCTCTAACTACAGTCTACTGAATCCTGCGGCGTCTGCTGCCATCATCAAGGACTACGTGAGCAGGGGGTTTCTGGAAGGAAGGGAGGGGGGCGGTCTGAGTGGCGGTGTGAGAAAAGGGGGATGGTGGGGAAGCTCTGCAGGCCTCATGATGGGTGATGTTCTCCTCTGCATCTCTCGTCCCTCGGGAGACTGGCTGCAGTCACCACGCAGGGCAGTTTGGAGACAGATATAGCGGAAGGGTGTACCTGGAAAGCCACGGCGTGTGAAGGCAGGCCTTAAGAGGCAAGAAGATCTAGGTTTATTTGGGTCTTACTGGGTTTTAGTGGGGAAATCCCTCAGACCGGCTCTCAGTGATGGGTGGGCTAGAGTTTGAGAACCATCGGGCCAGGAGCCCTCTGGGGATTCTTTTAGCCTTCCAAATTATGGCCCAGATTTGGGGATGAGGCCATACACCCCAGATCGGTGCAGCACCTGTGGAACTCCATGTTTTAAGGGCCCTGTAGCAATTTGGAGATGGTGGTGATAAGGATGTTGGGTCCTGTGATGGGCTGTGTCTGCAGGGGCAGGAGGCAGGCTTCCTCGGGTGGTTTTGTGGCCATGAGTGTCAGAGCAGCAGCTGAAGGCCACGTTGGGCTCTGAGTGGTGGATGAAAGCAGAGAACAGACACCTTTGGGGACTCCCCAAAATACCTCATTGGTACTTTAAAAGGCATCTACTTTTCTGCTTAGGTAAGGCGGGGGCAGGCTATGGAGACTTCTAATTGGGACAGAAATGTAAATGAGACTTTATTTATTTATTTATTTTAGTTATTTGGTTGGGCCAGGTCTTAGTTGCAGCAGGCGGGCTCCTTAGTTGCAGCTCTCTGGCTCCTTAGTTGTGGCACGTGGGCTCCTTAGTTGTGACATGTGAACTCTTAGTTGTGGCACGCATGTGGGATCTAGTTCCCTGACCAGGGATCGAACCTGGGCCCCCTGCACTGGGAGCACGGAGTCTTATCCACTGCGCCAACAGGGAAGTCCCTGAGACTTTATTTTATTGATCTAGGGTGTTGAGGCCAGCAGACATTTGCTGCATATAATAATTAGACTTCTTGCCAGCAATTGGGTAGAGAGAGGCAACACAAGGAGAGGTTCATCTAATGGATATTCCAAAGGCCAGAGCTCTTCAACGTAGAGGAAAAAGCCAGACTCCTGAATAGGGCACCAAGACCCTTGTGAACCAGCCCCTGAGCACCCACACTGGATAGTGTCTTGTCAGGCTCCTCTCTCCCACACCACACAGCTTCCTCCTCCCCAGCCCTCCTTCTGGAATAATCTACCTAAAACTAACGTCATACCATTACCCCTCTACTTTATAATCATTGATGGTTCCTCCATTGCCTTCAGATGGTCCAAATCCCTTAGCATGGTTGTTGTATGAGCCCCTTCACAGCCTGACCCTTTCCAACCTCCTGCTCTAGATTCACTTTTCATTATTCATTTTCTCCAAATTGTGTCCCACACACTTTGCAATCCAACCCTACAATATCACTGACTGAATCTGAATGTTGTCAAACCCAAGTTCAGTCCTGGAAGCACAGTGAGGCCAAACAAACTGAAACGTCAGAGTTTGGAGCAGAAATAAGGTTTATTGCAAGGGCCAAGTTAGAAGAATGGGTGGCTCATGCTCAGAAAGCCTGAACTCCCTGATGGGTTTGGGGGAAGAGTTTTTATAAACAGAATTTGAAGGGAGGGTTGCAGGGTATGTGATCTTCCTCTGATTGGTTGATGTTGAGGTTACGGGGTGGTGTTCCAGGAATATCAATCATCAGCCTTCTGATTCCAACCAGAAGGGGTCCACGTGCTTGTGCTCAGCCTGAAGGTATCAACCTCCACCTGGGTGGGGGGGCCTTAGTTCCTGTAGCAGAACTCAGAGATGTGTATCAGATTGTTCTGTATATCCCTTGAGGAGGAACCAGGACCCTGCCCCATCACTGCACCATTGTTTCTTTCTTTTTTTTATAATTTATTTATTTAATTTACTTTTGGCTGTGTTGGGTCTCCGTTGCAGTGCATGGGCTTCTCATTGCGGTGGCTTCTCTTGTTGCGGAGCACGGGCTCTAGGCGCGCGGGCTTCAGTAGTTGTGGCACGCGGGCTCAGTAGTTGTGGCTCATGGGCTCTAGAGCACAGGCTCAGTAGCTGTGGTGCACGGGCCTAGTTGCTCCGCAGCATGTGGGATCTTCCCGGACCAGGGCTCGAACCCACGTCCCCTGCCTTGGCTGGCGGATTCTCAACCACTGCGCCACCAGGGAAGTCCTGCACCATTGTTTCTTGACTGCTCCTCCTCTGTTTCTGCTTTCCCTCACTCCAGTAATTAGTAACTGTTTGAATCTGCCCTTTGGAGTTCAGGGAAGGCCTAGGAGGCTGAAGCCTTTTTCCTACAAACAAGAAATGGGGGGACATGGAAAGGCTTTTTTCCCCAGGAGGGCCCCATAAGATCCTGCTCGGTTTGAGAAAGACACCTAGGAATGCTGACTGCTTTGCTCAGAAGGCCCTCCTCCTTTTCCACCTGCTGACCTTCTCACTCCAGAGAGGTAGCTTGAGCACCAGGGCCCCTGGGAAGCCTTCCCTGATCCAGCTGGGGCTGAGCTGAGCTTTGCTTCCTCTCTTTATGCCCACACTTTCCTTGTCCTCGCTCTCTGTTGGGGCACCTAGAATTCAGTGTCCTTTCTTTGTTTCCCCCACTAGATGGTGACAATCTTGAGGGCTGGCTTGGTGTTCATCATCTCTGCAGGCTTAGAGCTTAGTATAGTCGAATGCAGAGCCACGCCCCAAAGAACTTGTTTAGTGAACAAAGGGAAATGCGTGGATAAGCTCTGGTCTTGGCCAGTGTTGCATGGAGTCACACAGGGCCAGCACAAAATGTAAGGGGCGCCTAAAAGCTCATTAATGAAGATACATAATTTCTTTAAGTTGAAGCATATTTGATTTATAATGATTCAGGTGTACAGCAAAGTGATTCAGTTCACACACACACACACACACACACACACACACACACACGTATATAAAAATTCTTTTTCGGGCTTCCCTGGTGGCACAGTGGTTGAGAGTCCGCCTGCCGATGCAGGGAACACGGGTTTGTGCCCCGGTCCGGGAAGATCCCACATGCCGCGGAGCGGCTGGGCCCGTGAGTCATGGCCGCTGGGCCTGCGCGTCCGGAGCCTTTGGTCCGCAACGGGAGAGGCCACAAGAGTGAGAGGCCCACGTACAGCAAAAAAACAAACAAACAAACAAACAAAAATTCTTTTTCAAATTCTTTTCCACTGTGGTTTGTCACAATATATTGAATATAGTTCCCTGTGCTGTACAGTAGGTCCTTGTTGTTTATCTATTTTATATATAGTAGTATGTATCTGTTAATCCCAAATTTCCAATTTATCCCTCCCCCTACCCCTTTGGTAACCATAAGTTTGTCTTCTATGTCTGTGAGTCTATTTCTGTTTTGTAAATAAGTTCATTTGTGTCATGTTTTTTTGAGATTCCACATATAAGTGATAGCACATGATATTCGTCTTTCTCTGTCTGACTTACTTCACTTAGTATGATAATCTCTAGGTTCACCCATGTTGCTGCAGATGGCATGTAAATATACATAATATTTTAATGCAATTAAAAAAAATCCATATTGATGCCCCAAACTCCATGATGAACAAATCTCAAAATGCTAAATAAAGACAGGATCCCATCCGGCCCTTGCCCAACTCCTGTCACTCATCTTCCTAAGTCCCATCCCCAAGTAATTTGCTCAGGAAGGCGACTCCCAGCAGTACCTGCTGAGAGGATGAGTTAGCCCTGCCACCGAGAGACTGGAGACCAGACCATGGATTAGAAAGTGAAGTGAAGGTGAGGGAGGGGGGTGAAGGTGGTATATATTTTTAATTAATTAATTTTTATTTTTGGCTGTGTTGGGTCTTCGTTGCTGCACGCTGGCTTTCTCTAGTTGTGGCGAGCGGGGCCACTCCTTGTTGCAGTGCGCGGGCTTCTCATTGCGGTGGCTTCTCTTGTTGTGGAGCACGGGCTCTAGGCGCGCGGGCTTCAGTAGTTGTGTGGCACACGGGCTTAGCTGCTCCACAGCATGTGGGATCTTCCCGGACCAGGGATCAAACCCGTGTCCCCTGCATTGGCTGGCGGATTCTTAACCACTGCGTCACCAGGGAAGTCCCAAAGGTGGTGCATTGATTAATCAGGCATCAGCAGAAAGCAACTCTGGCTAATCTTAGGAAAGGAACATACTGGAAGGGTGTTGGATGGGTCCTAGCCTTGTCAGGAGTCTGGAGAACAGAATCAGCTGCAAAGGCAGTGGACACAGCCTGGTTAGGACACGGTTTCTGGCACCTGGCATCACAGTCTTTGCAGCAGCACACACTCCAGAGTCAAAGTCACGGGCAGGAGTGGCCAACTGGTCGGGCCTGGGTAAGGCCATGCCTTGGGTGCATGGCAGGTGAATGGGAGGATAACCCTCTGGTATTTGTGGTGGAAGATGCTGGACTGTAACCCACTACCACTCATCACAAAGGGCTGAGTTGTCCATTGTCCCAGATGGAAAAGGGCTGCATGTTGGACAACTCAACTAATGACAAACACTTAATACAGGCAAGGTTGAATTTCTCTCTTGGGAGACTGCTTAGAACCATGAATTAAGATGGAAAACTCTGGAGAAGGAACAAACCAGTAGTAAGTTGGTCTCACTTTCAGACACGTGTTCTGTTTTCTCGGTGCCCGTGAAGGCCAGTAGGACACATTCAGATAGCTTTCCCGTGGAGGCAACAAGCTGTGGAGATGATATGGTCCTCGTGTACCATCCAGCACAGTTGTACCAAAGAGCTGCCTTCTTGAAGTGGGGGGTGGAGACGGGGTGTGTCAGAGCCATTCTCTAACCTGTGGCTCCACTGTCTTTGTGACATCACTTTATCCAGTTCAGCCAGCGAGCCCCAGACCTACTGGATGGAGAGGCAAGGCTGGAGTCTAAAGAAGGACCGTTGTCCTGCCCTAAATACAGTCAGGGCTGGTGTGGTCAGGAGGACAGAGCAAGCGCTTACTGGAACCCTCTGATGTGCAGGTGCCATACATGCCTTACCTCATTCATGCTCTCAAAGCCCAGCAGTACTACCAGGGTTAATTCCATTTTACAGGTGAGGAAACTGAGGTGCGCGAGAGTTGGGTAACACGTCCAAGGTGACCCATGGAGTTAGGTGTGCCAGAGTCAGATTCAAACCCAGCTTGGTCTTTTCCAGAATCTGTGTTGCTGTCTGGCCCATCACCAAGCGAGAGTAACTTTACACCCATTGCTGGCCCTTATCTATTAAATTTTTGAAGTGTTTGACATTTTCCTTCCTTAAGAACCAATGTGAGAAAAGTAGCCAAGAGGAGACAGGGGGCAGAGATCGCCCCTGGCTTGCTAACTCTGGTCTTCCACCCCACACTCAACTCAGCCCTCGCCCCCAACCCTGCAGCCATCACACCCTCACTGCAAGCCCACTGCACCTCCTATCTCCCAGTATTCCAGCCATTGACGTTCTTTTTCTTTTTCTTTTTTACCTTCTTATAATGGAAAATTTCAAACCAGCACAAAATAGAACCCCTGATACCTATTACCCTGCTTCAATCATTTTACTGATTTAAATTTGGTTTCAGTGTACTCTTAAGATGTTCATTCGTATTCCTTGCATCTCTAGGGCTCCTTACCAGGAGATTTTCCCTTAGGTTTAAGGGAAATTTCCCTTAATTTTACTTTTCTTGCCCCCTCCCGCCCCTTACCCCTCTACCACTACAACTTAGGTACCTCTAAAATCCTCTTTTTGGGTTTATGCATTTTAGCACCTTCAGACAGCGTTAAATGGCTCCTGAAATGTTTTGCAGAAAGACATGCACGCGGATGTTTCCTTCTGCTTTTTGTCCTCGTGAATCTCTGGACTCCTCTAACTTCACTCAGCTGTTCCAGGCCGCGCTTGCCCAGGTTGATGGCTCTGCTTTGTTGCATTCCAAAGGATCCTGGACTGTTCTTGTTCATGTCGTTCTTCTTACATTTTCTTAAGAAATTTTTTTTTTTACCACCATCATTATTTGCCACTTAATAGGGTTTAATTGAGCAGCTACAGTACATGGGCAGCCAGGTCCGAGCAAAGAGTTTCTCACTGGCATGAGGTTCAAGTCATCTCTGTGTCCCTGAGTGCCAGGACAGGGCCCACCTGGCAGAGGAAAACTCACTGAGAAAGGGTCTTTGCTTCCAGTCTGAAGGCTGCTGTGTGTTCTTGTGGTAAGAACTTCCAGTCAGGAGGAGGAAGGTGGGATTTTGAAACAAATCATCCCATCTGTTCGTATTTGTTAGGGTCTACTTTCCCACCTAGACTAAACGCTCCGTGAGGGCAAGGACTGTCTGCGGCTGTGTCCCCTGCACCCCCAGCACCTCCTGGCATGTAACAAAATAGATTTTTGTTTAATTTGCTTGGATAATACCTTCTTCCTAGGATCATCTTAAACATTAAATGAAATATTGAGCGTAATGATTACCTTGATAAATGGTAAGTGTTGTTTTTATTGTGGACCAAGATATAATATAGTCCAAGTCTGTGAGCCTCAGTTTCTTTCTCTGATAAATGGGGATAACAATGCCCCCTTAGGAGGGTTTAATTAAATAAGGGAATGTAGGGAA
>NW_006775205.1:176045-176440 GCF_000442215.2 Lipotes vexillifer | reverse complement strand
GGGAAAGCACTTTGCTCAGCGCTTGACAGAGAGTAGATGGTCAACAAATGTCAGCAACCAGCAAACTGCCCTGTGGATATTCGTCATCTATCTTCTCGTACTCTTGCTGTTACTGTTGTCAAGGAAAATATTAATAAGTAGTCAATCTAAGAAAGAAATGGAAAATTTTATTCAAGCCAAACTGAGGATTATAACCCGGGAGACAGTCAGTCTGTCGGAGAGCTCTGAGAAGTACTCCAAAGAGGTAAAGGGGGAGGCCAGCCACTACATATGTGATTTTGGTGAAGGGGGTACATGCAATCAAGCGCACATCTCAGTAGGTTGCTGCTAGCCTCGAGGGAGAAAATTTTTAATTAGTGGTTTTGGTTTTTTTTAGAGTATGGGAAATGCAGGAA
>NW_006775205.1:143043-176035 GCF_000442215.2 Lipotes vexillifer | reverse complement strand
CAGGAATGCAGGTTCCTCAAATATTTCTCCTGAAAATATCTAACTACCCGAAGGCCTGTTCCACCAGTTCTCCCAGAGCACAGAGCATGTCATCCTGGTCTTCGCCCTGAATTCCTTCCAGGGTGTACTGTAGGTCAGCCACTGCAGTGGCTAATGACTTGATTCTTATGGACTGGATGGGGGGCAACATTCTTTATTTTACAATCCCTTCCTTTTCAGTCTTAATTTCGACCAAGGTTTGGGAGGCATTTCGTGATCAATTTGTCCCATGGCGCTAGGAATGCTCATCCCAGGTCAGTCAAGGATTGCGTTGATAGGCCACTCAACGTGCTATTACTGGACTAGGCCCTGTTAACTGTAAGCAAAAGCCTCTGGACCGCCTGTCTCACTGGTCTGTTATGGTCCAGGAAATGGTTCCCTCCTGTTGCTTCTTCCCATATCTAGAGTTACACTAACTATTACAATCACTGACCTTTTTTTTTTTTTTGGCCTGCGCCACATGGCACGTGGTATCTGAGTTCCCAGACCAGGGATTGAACCTGCACCCCCTGCGTTGGAAGCACGAATCTTTTTCTTTATTATTATTATTATTATTTTTTAGGATGAGAGAACATATTTTAGTTAACAATTTGTTGGCTGGGTTCTTCACTTTCAAATATTTGACATGTGGTCTATGGACCTCCATGTACTCTTGCCCTGAGCCCCATGTTAATGGGGAGCCTGGACCCTGGGAACATTGCTTAACCTTTTGGTACTAGGTTCCCCATTTGTAAGGTAGAAATAATATCAGAACTAACCTCATAGAGTTATTATAAGGGCTGATGAGTTGGCACATGGAAACTAGCATTCTGCCCAATGCATGGTGAACATTCAGTAAAATGTTAGCTGTTGTTATTTTTCTATCATCCAAGCCTGGGGTTCTACCCTCCATGCTCTGCAGACTTTCTGGTCCTCCACTGTCATGGGAAAGTGTGGAATCTTAACCACTGGACAGCCAGGAAATCCCACAATCACTGATCTTACAGAACTATACGTTTGGTCGATCATTTCAAGTCACCTAATCATCATTAATTTTATCTGAGGCTCAGTCACACATTTGGTAATGCAAGAAACAATAATCTTGTAAAATGAACAGAGTACAAGTAGTATAGCTGGTAACATTAGTAAGGGCATAAGTAAGTATTTAAGCTATGAACTTCCATTAGGTGCAGTCCAGTATCTCCCCAGGTCAACTGACCAGTCTGTTCAGCACCAATCTTTAAGGGAAATTCTATATTGGCATTGTACATAAAGTTCACCGAAGATCTCTGCATGTGCAAGGTGAGGGTGGGTCATCATGACCTTTTACAGGATTGAGAAAGGAACGTTATCTTCTAAGGAGTTACATGGCTGGCGCCAGTAGGAGAAAAATTGATCTTTACCTCTGGGGAGGTCTGGTTAACATCCAATGCAGATGCGCAATGCATACCAGTGGGGACGGAGGAGGCCAAAGGGCAGAGAAAAAGTTTAATGATTAAATTTTTATCTTGCCTTAAAATGTGAATTTTTATCTCATCACTACTTTCATTTGTCTTCTTATGAGCTCATAGCTCCCCCCATTCCCCTTGTTTTCCTCTGAGATTTATTGAAGCCCTATTACATACAGGGTGCTTTCTCGTTAGCCCATGGGAAATTTCATGAATTGTCCTATTCTTTTTTCTGAATGCTTCTGTGCTCACAGTTATAAGTAAAATGTCGAGTTTCTCCAAGTGGTAAGCTAATCTCAGAGCAAGCACCCTGCAGGGGAGGTTTGTGAAGGTCACAGTGGAGGAATCCAAGCAGGTAGATGCATTCTCAAAACAACTCACTTTGCAATTCTTCCAGGGTAGGCTGTGACTGGGGCGATGGGAAGTCACTGAGGGCAGACTCCCCAGGGCCGGGTAGGTGATGTGAATGGATTAAGCGGCTTGGGTGCACAGTATGCTTCAGTTCATGACCATCACGCTTAGCACTTGCCAAAACTGATAGCAGGGACTCCCTCTTTAATATAGGTGATAAATTCTGCCCAAACTCAGTCATTTCTCCTGTGACTTAAAAAAAATCAAACTCTAGATTTTGAAAATACTTGTTTGTCACAATTCGGGGGAAGGGGGCAGGGCGCTACTTCTGTCTGGTGGGTAGAAGTCAGGGATGCTTGAACATCCTACAATGCACAGGACAGACCCACAACAAAGGGTTACCCAGCCCCAAATGTCGAGAGCGCTGAGGTTAAAAAACCCTGATCTAGAACAATATTCTCACTTCGTTTGTAATTTTTCTTCCCTCCATAATGAAACATGGGCTTCCGTAGTTGAGGCACGCAGACTCAGTTGTGGCACATGTGCTTAGTTGCTCCGCAGAATGTGGGATCTTCCTGGGGATCCCTTCCAGGGATCGAACCCATGTCCCTTGCACTGGCAGGCGGATTCTTAACCACTGCGCCACCAGGGAAGTCCCCAGGTGTTCTACAGTTTTAACTTCTACCTTTACAGAGTTGTGATATAGCCTAGTCAATATAAATACAATCAAATACACACCTCTGTAAGATCCAGTAATTCCCAGATGGTCCTTTAGATCATGCCCCTCACTCCACTGAAAAGATGCCCAGTCATCTCCTTTGCCCATTTCCAAGTTTTGGACAATTTCTTTTGCAGAGCAGAAGTCAGAATATATCCAGCTTCTTCAGCCTCTCTGGCTTGGAGTCTTACAAATCCTTAGGACATATTATGTAAATATTTATGGGTTGAATATTTAGCTTGTGGACCCAATAGCCCTACACCCTAATTTATGAAATTGGAAATTTCATAATTGGGGGGTAGGGGTGAAAGGGAGTTTGACAAAGAAATGGTAAGAGCAGAAATAATAGCTGCTATTCAACATACCTACAGGTATGTTACATATATCATCTCATTTAATCTTTGCAAAACCTGTGGTTTGTAGGTGAGGAAACTGAAGCTCAGAGACATCAAGTACTTACTGAAGGCTGTACAGTGAACATGCTTATTGATTTGTTGGCTTGTGTGTCTCCTTTATGAGGGGGGGTGGCTCTGGGAGGCCAAGGGTGTCCTTTGTTATTCTCTGCCCTATCTCTTTGCTCAGTCTGGCCCACAGAAGGTGGTCAATCACCATTTGTCAAATGCATGTGTAAGTGAATGAATGAAGGAGAAAAATGAATGAATGAGTGAGTGAATGGAGTAACAGAGCTAGGACTCATTCCCAGTTCTGTTCAAGCTCCACCTCCCAGGTTTTCCACACTATTCCACAAAACATAGTTCCACCTTTCACTCTCTGACATGAGTAGGTGTTTGGGACTATAATTTAACACCTTGATTGCTCTGGCAAAAGTGAATAGTGTTTTAATTAGCAGAAATTTTAGTGGATTTAAAATAAATATTTTAAATATTTATTTAAATAAATATCTGATGATAGCTTAGGTGGCACATCAAATATGAAGCAAAAGAGAATTTTGCAGAGAATGCTTTTTTAGAAAGTCTCACAATGAGGGTAAATAAGAGGAAAAGATAGTGTTTGATAAAAGATTTTTTTTTTCATAAGTTTCACTTGAAACAGTTGCCAGAAGACAGATTCAGCACACAAAATATAAAACTTCCCCACACCTGCCCCTGTTACAGTGTGACTGACTTTTCATAAGTATGTCCTGGGTCAGGGTAACTAGAATCTGTAGCTCCTGATGAGTAGCAGTGTTACTGAACTCAGATTCAGCTGCTTGTTGCTCAAGAATCCAATACTGAGAGACAAGTGTTAGGTGAAAGAAAGATAGCTTTATTGAGGAAGCTGGCAATCCTGGGGAGAAGGTGGACTCATGTCCCAAAGAACCAACTCCCAACTCCCCAGGTTTTGCTTGGAGATTATATAGGGAAAATAGGAAGGGGCTACATGCTAGGGAGGAGGTAATCTTCTATTTTCAGAGATGATTGTCTTGATTACATGGTTCCAAATAGCCATCAGGTCTCTCTTGTGGTTGGAACATTATTTGAGCCATAAATCTCTGGTTAGCTGGGAGGACTCCTCAGGGTCCTGCTCGGTTTCAGGTGCTGAGTAAATGTTACTGAATGAATGAATGTATGAATAATTAACAGATTCTTAATAAGTGCTTTCAGATGATGCAGAAGATAAATGCAAATTAATAGTTCTTTAGAGGAAAGTAATAATAGTAAGTATTCCCAGAGGGGTAAAACACTGCATGCATAGATGTAAGTTTTGTGTTGTATAAATAAAAGTTCCTGGGTGAATCTCTTTCGGGATATAATAAAAACTGAAAACTATAGAATCAGAAATTGTGGAATTTTCCTATCTACCTCCTTCTGCAATCCCGCAATAACATTTAGCTGGAAAGAACCTTGCTTTCCTCAAGGAAATAAGAGCAAGTAACCTAACAGTTTATAATTCTCTGACCTTCTGCTGCTCTCATTTTTTCCATACTGTTACTGAAGTCAGATTATGAAGCCCCATCTGAGTTAGTGCATGTTAAAAATGATGTCAGGGGGAAAGCCACAGATGAAACCCAGCCCTAGAGATGAGGCATTTATTTGAAACAGGTACCGAAAGACAGATACGACACATAAAATATAAAACTACCCAATACCTGCCTCATTAAATTGTGACTGAGTTTTCCAAGTTCTCCCCAGGTTTGGAATCCAGGCTCTGAGGTACTGTCCTTGGCCTGGCCCCTTCTCTCTCTTTCCTCCTCTTGGTCCAAACTAGATTGAAGTTTTTTTCCTCTGAATTAGTATGCAGTGGGCTTGATGGATGAGTTACAAATCTTAGCTGAATGTTCTCAAAGTACAAGAAGAACGTATTCTTGGCTTTTGGTTATTAAACACCAGCAATGCTATTTTTTGGCATCTAAGTCCAGAGGCAAGTGGAAAAAAGCAAGATTAACAGGAAATCATGAGGTAAAACATTTATAGGAGAACCTTGGCTTGCATGAAGTCATTCCCTTCAAAACTAGTGGAATTTCTATTTAGAACAATTTCTCTTTCCCTTTCACTGGCTCTCTGTCTCTCTCTCCTTTTCCCTCTCTCCCTAGCTGTCTCTTATACAAATTTCAGTCTTAAGAAGACAAGGCAGTGGATGTTGAGATTGCATAAACCCATTTTTCTAAAGCATCACATGCTGCAATGTTTGTTGGTCATACAAATACATTATTTTGGGGGAACATAGTTATTTATAGAAATTTTCAGGTTAATTAGAATAATATACTCACTAACCTATTTTGTTTTAGTCAGTGACTCAGAGAAAAATATTCAGTGTTCTTCATAAGGAACATCTTGTCAAAGATCGAGGATTGCTGAATGACCAAGTGTTGTGTACTCGGAGAATAACTGATTTCAATCAACACTTCATTTCTAATGTTACATAACCCCAATCACTTTTCTTGAAACTTAAGTTTGTTATTGTAGTCCTGTTGTAATTTTCCCTTTATTATGGTTCACTATTTAACCCAGCACTGTCCAATAGACCTGTCTGTGATGATGGAAATGTGCTGTCTGCACTGTCCAAGATGGTAGCCTTTAGCCCTATGTGGTCATTGAGCATGACTATTGACCAGTGAGGAATGTGAAGCCCAGGGGGGTTACATGACCTACCAGGGAACACACTGGCTGTTCGTGACTGAAACTGAATGAATCTTCTGGATCCTTCTAGGATGCCCTGCGGCCTCCTGTTTAGATTTCATTTGGGCAGGCAAAGTGAGGAGCAATTTCAGAGAGCGGGACAATTTTTGCATCTAATGACTCAGTGTGTGTATGGGAATAACATCACCCCCTCTGGCCTTGCATAGAACATAGGACATAGAAATTCAGTTGCACTAAATCAAAACCACGATGAGGTATCACCTCACACTGGTCAGAATGGCCATCTGCAAAAAGTCTACAAATAATAAATGCTGGAGAGGGTGTGGAGAAAAGGGAACCTTCCTACACTGTTGGTGGGAATGTAAGTTGGTGCAACCACTATGGAGAACAGTACAGAAGTTCCTTAAAAAACTAAAAATAAAGCTGCCATATGATCCACTCCTGGGTACATATCTGGAAGAAAAACGAAAACTCTAATTCAAAAAGATATATGCACCCCAATGTTCATAG
Organism: Lipotes vexillifer; assembly: GCF_000442215.2. NCBI lineage: Eukaryota > Metazoa > Chordata > Mammalia > Artiodactyla > Lipotidae > Lipotes > Lipotes vexillifer. Next base: position 169,910 of record NW_006775205.1, on the reverse strand, counting down.
CAGCGCTATTTACAATATCCAAGACATGGAAACAACCCAAGTGCCCATCAACAGATGACTGGCTTAAGAAGATGTTTTATACACACACACACACACACACACACACACACACACACACACAATGGAATATTACTTAGTCATAAAAAACAATGGATATTGCCATTTGCCGCAACGCGGATGGACCTAGAGAGTATTATGCTTAGAGAAGTAACTCAGAGAAAGACAAATACTACATGATATCACTTACATATGGAATCTAAAAAATAATACAAATGAATCATATACAAAACAGAAAGAGACTCACAGACATAGAAAACAAACTTATGGTTACCGAAGAGGAGAGGGTGGGGGAGTGACAAATTAGGAGTATGGGATTAACAGTTACAAACTATGATACATAAAAGAGATAAGCAGCAAGGATAGCACAGGGAATTATATTGAATATCTTGTAACAACCTATAATGGAATATAATCTACAAAAAAAATTGAATTACTGTCTTGTACACCTATAACTAACACAATATTGTAAATCAATTTAAAAAAAAGAGAAAAGAAATTCAGTTGTGCTGAATAGTGGGACTGTAGGATTAGAACTCTAAGCCATGCTGAACAGAATAAATCATTAGTTCCTGTTACAGTCTGCCTAAGGCTGCTCAGAACACATCTTAATATTGTGTTCTATGTTTACTATTTATTCATTCATTTATTAAACACCTATGATGGCCCAGGTAGAGTAGGTGTTGGGGGTATGAAATGGATAAAAACAGCTGAAGCATTCAGTGCCTGCAGGAAGACTGATGGCCAACCATTTCAATCCACACTACATTATCTGTCAGGAGAGTACAGGCCCCAGAGGGTTTTATGTTATCTTTGGGGCACTGGTATGTTAGGATAATCATGGGCTCTGGAGGCCACATCTGGGTTCAGATTCAGTGCGGCACTTACTAGCTCTGTGACCTTGGGCAAATTACTGAAACTCTTTTAGCCTTATCTTTTTTGGATGCGCAGGCTCAGCGGCCATGGCTCATGGGCCCAGCCGCTCTGCGGCATGTGGGATCTTCCCGGACCGGGGCACGAACACCGCGTCCCCTGCATCAGCAGGCGGACTCTCAACCACCGCGCCACCAGGGAAGCCCCTAGCCTTATCTTTAAGATGGAGATAATACTATGCTGTTGTTGTTGCTAAGATTACATGAAATAATGCACATAAAGCACTTGGCATACTGCCTCATTTGTAGTAAGCATTCATTAAGTTTTAGCTATCACCACTATTATTGTTGCCATTATTATCATCATCATCATCATCATCATCATCATCATCATTATTATTAGGAGTAAAAATGAGCTTCCTGAGGCATAATTATTTTTACTTTGCAGACAAGGAAACAGGCTCAGTGAGATTAAGCAGACAAAGTCACAGTGATGAAAAGGGACAGGGCCAAAATTTGAGGCAGGGCAGAGCTGGCTGCCCTCAGGAGGGAAGAACTCACCTCTGGGCCCCACCCAGAGAGGGCTGCCCTTGAGCGGAAGTACTGGCGCCTCCGGAGGTGTTCAAGCAGAGGCCCTGACCACTTTCAGACGGAGAAACAGCAGGCCTGATTAGATGTCTCAGGGCACCATCTAACTTTGCATGCCTATAGTGCAGTTTTCAGAAGTTTCCTGAACTAGAATTTATCCAGGAAATATGCACATTCAAGATCAGTTTAAATTTAAATCAAACAAAAATAATGCTCTTTCGAGCACCTGTTTTATGCTAGATTCTGGGGTAAGTGAAAGAGCTGTTGAGTTAACCTTCCTGTCCATCATTCAATTGTCAGTCTGTCCATCCTTCCATGCATCCATCAATCCATCCATATCACAAACATTAAACACCTACTGTATGCCAAACACCGTCCGGAAGGTGCTTTTCTTCCATTAGTCTTATTTTTCCTACCAGAGAGTACTCGCCACTCAAGATAGGAAGCAGTTGAGTGAGGAGTGAGGTGAGCACAGTTAGAAGACAAAGTGGTTGCTTCTGGCAGAAGGTCCCCACCTCTCAGCTTGAGGGGATGGCAGGCAACGCACAGCAAAGAGACCGATATGAAACGAGTAATGAAAGCTCCGTGTGCTTGGAGCTATAGCAGATGCCTGTGTACGTACATGGGAGCAAGGGCTGCTTTTTGCCGGTTTTATAGCTCCAGCCACTAGCATTACGATTGGTACACGCTAAGGAACCAAATGATTGGGGTTTTTTAATTTTTTTTTTTTTTTTTTTTTAAGTCTTGGAAACTGGCAATAGAAGCGTCTAAAGCGGCAGAGGGAGTCAACCAAGGCAGGTCTGAGGTGGAACCAGAGAGATGCGAAGTTTTTAGAAGAGGAGCAGCGTTCCAAGTAAACCGCTCAGCCTGCCTCAAGGAGGCGTGGGTCCCGTGGGAGGGACGTGCTCGGTTGAGCGGGGCTCTAGCCTCAGGAAATGGATGCAGCTAGGTCCCAGTGGGTGCCCCGGGGTATCGTGGCGAAGCTGCGAAGCTGGTCCAACCGGGAGCGCGCGGGCCAAACTCCAGGATTAGCTATCTCTAAAGTACCGAGCCAGTCCCCACCCTAAAGTCCCGAGCCAGTCCCCACCCGCCACCTGGCTGCTCGCTCAGCTCCCCCCCGCCGCGCGCGGGTGAGTACATTTCTGGAAGCAGTGCATTGCGGCAGCCTCATCCGCAAGTCCCGCCCGGGAGCTGCGGAGGCCGCAACAGGTCCCCAAGGGTACCCTGGGCCTCGCCGGCGCGCCTCCAAGGCAGGCGCCTTTCCGGACCCGCCCTGTCCCGGGGTCTGGCCGCCGCGCGGGACAGCGGGACAGCGGGGCGGCCTCTCCGGAAGCCATCCCGGTGGTCCCCGAAGCCGAGTCATAAATCATTCATGAGCGGGGGCCGAGCGAGCAGGGCTGGGAGGAAAGAGGGGGGCGGCAGCGGCGGCGAGGGCTGACCGGTAGCTGGACCAGGCGCACGGTGAGTAGCCGCGTCCTCACGCCAGAGCTCGGAAGGTGTCTGCGGCCCTGACCCGCGGGCTGAGTGCACCCCTATCCAGAAAGCTGGGGGCGGGGAATGGGGAATGGAGGGGCTCGCTCTGCTCCCTTCTCCTCCCAACCCTCGGCCCCCCCTCCCCGGGCCGCTGCAGGTGGTGCGAGCCCGGGAGCGTCGGGGGAACCAGAGGGGCTGCAGGGCCGGCGAGGTGGACCCTGCGAGAGTTCCGGGCAGGGCGCAGACGCACGCAAACTTTGCGGGCTGCGTGGTGGGTCTTCTTTCCGCCCACTGGAGGGTAGCTGGCGGCTGTGGCCGGGATCTGGTAACGCGAGTGGGACCCAGACCCCGAGGCTACCGGCTCGTTCTCTGAGAGGGCGACGGACGAGGCGAGGTTGGTCCGGGGCTTGGGAACTGTTCGGGGGTGAGGGGAGTCCTGGGGAGTGGAACGGGGGGTGCGGGACACTGACCCTCCCCAGCTGGGTATGGAAAGGGGTCACCTTCCTCTGGTTTGCTGAAAGAAGTACGCGGTGCAATCGACCATCACAGGAGGGGGGGCTCTGGGGGTGCCATGGGAGGCCTTATCGCCTTGCCCATCTGGGAGCGCACGCACCCCTGGCTTGATGCATCCCCCCGGTCCGCTCTGGGTGCACAGCGCGGGGACCTTTGGCGATTGCCTGATGGAGAACTGGGTGATGGAGGCGCACCCCGCTGGGTAAGGCGCCGGCCAGGACAACAAAGGGAAGCGTGGACAGAGGAGGAGCTTCGCGGTGCGGGAGAGTCGGGGGCCCGAGGTCAGTTTCCTCGAAAGCCCTCGCCGAGAGCGGCGGGGGATGCGATCAGGGGGCCCTGGGGCACACGGCTTAGGACGACGACCCCAGTCCACGCCAACCCGCGCCTCGGCGGGGAACCGGCGCCGACTCTCTCGCGGCAGCCGAGTTACTCCGGCAACCCCCTCCCCCAGGCGACGGCGGATTCCTCGAGTCTCCTGGTTTCCCGCGCCCGCCTTGCCGCCCATCCTTTGTCCCGCAGCCGGAGAGAGGTTCCTGCGCGGAGGGAGAGAGGGCAGGAGCGGCCCCGGCCTGGCGGTGGGTTGGAAGGGAAGGCTGGGGAAGCGGCGCCACCAGCTTTCTGTAGCAACAGGTTGCGCCTGTAGCCCGCGGCGGCTGCTGACCTTGTTCCTGCCGGGGCTGGAGGAAGGTTTTCCCGGGTTTCTGAGAGAGGCGGCTGATCTTTGTTAACACGAGCAGGTGTGATTGAGGTCCTTGAACGTCCCCTCCCCCATCCCAGCAGAGACCCACTGGAGACCCAAACAGCTGCTGTTCTTTGGTTGCTTGGACCGTATGAAATTGCCGTTTTCGAAAGACTTGAATATCAGCAACTTCCTATTATTCAATGTGTGTGAAGTTACTACTTAGGCTTTTCTCACTCATTTGTGAGTTTCCTCCTTCAATGTTCTGGAAGCTGTTCTGCCTGTCAGGATGAGCCTGGCGGCCACGGTGGAGTTGAGAATATTGCCGTTCGCGGGGGCAGTCCAGACCCTCAATCGACGGCCAGTTGTGTGTGTGCCAGGCGTTGTACCTATTCTATTTCCAACCCTCCCACACTATTTAAAACACCATTTTACAGACTAGCAAAAAGGAAAGCGTGGAGATTGTAAGCAACTGCTGTCACAGAGCTCATCGGCGGGGCTAGAGACTTCCCAGTCTCGAAAGCCAGGGCTCTGGTCGCTGCAGCAGTGCCCTTTAGTTTAGTTTTGTTTTCTTAATGTGTCCCATAATTTTTTAATGAACTTCCTTATGAGTTCCACCCTGGACTATTTCTGTGTATCTAGTAAGGTGAAGCAAAGTGCATCAAAGGATAGGTTGAAAATAATAAAACTTTAAACCAAATATTGTTTCGTCAGGACTGTTTAAAATATGAAGGAAATCAGTTTTGCAGGGGCAAGAGTTCGCTCTGACATTTGATCAAGGTCAGGATGCATTGTTAAAAATGACAGAAGCCAATTCTGGGTAATTTTAGCAAAAAAGGAGCTGGATACTGGGTGGCTTAGCGAAGTGACAGAAAGGCTGGCTAGCCAGGCTTGGGAGCCCGGAGGAGTGAGACTCAGGACATGCAACAGGACCCCTGATGGTTGTATGGCCATGGCTGCCACCATTAGACTCTGGCAGTGGCTGCTGGCATGTTTCCATCATTGCTAGGATGAAGTGGAAACTGCCTCTGCCTCAGTGTGTCTCATGCACAAGCCCAGGAGTAAGCATCTGATTGGCTGAGCCTGGGCTCAGTTTGGGCACCTCAGCTGGCCTCACCATGGGAGGCAGGGCTGCCACCCCCTGCACTCACAAAGGTGGGCTCAGAAGTTGGGCAGCTCCCATCCGCCCTCCCACCCCCCCAAAACCCTAGATAACACCTACACAGATCCTTTTAAAAGAAATTCCTTCAAAAATTCCATCAAAATGAAAAAGTTGAGAAGAAATGAAGCTGGATGGTCATCGTATTTGCTTGTAAACCAGTGTTCATGGAAGTGCCGATCTCTGGACCCCAGGCTCAGAATCATGTGAGGTATTTGCTTAAAATTCGTGTTCTTGGGTCCCTTTCCCAGTTCGAACTCAGTGTATTTGCATGGAATCCAGAAATCTTCATCCCATAAACCAGAAAATGGTGAATCTACCTTAGTGATTAGTCTAGTGGCTGTCTGAGGAGAGAGGCCCCAAAGGAGCGATTTCCAAAGCCTGCTAAGTCGAGGATTGCAGCTGAAAGTATGCCCCCCCAGCCCAGAGTGGTAGACCAGTTGTTCTGCCATGGATGAATCCAGTGAGGAGACAGTCTGCTCCCTGTGTTGGAGGAAACAGCTACAAGCAATCCAACACCTCCCTCCCGTGGGCTGTAGACTGCTCATAAACAGGTGCTTGACCAATTCTGAAACAGGTCAACATGACCATTTTGTGTCAGTCTTCTCTCTACCTGCCACCATTTGATGTCAGCCATCCTTATTGAGTGCCTGCTGTGCGCCAGAATCCAAGGGTACGCAGAAGATGAGGAAGTCAGGGACCCCACCAAGCTGTTGGGCTACATCAGTTCAATGTGATACAAGAAGGGCGTTTGGGGTGCTTTTGCCTCACGTCTGTTGTTCTGCAGTTGTGTTTGGGAAGATGGAGGTGTCTTTGGAAAGCTGCATGGATCAGCCAGGAGGAAACTCAGGAACAGTGCTGGCTCTCAAACCTTAGTTGTCTAAGAATCTGTCACCAGGGGAGCATGTTAAAAACGCAGATTAGTGGGCCATATCTCCAGAAATGAGGTCCTATAATTTCATTTTAAACACAGACTCCGTTTTACGCTGATGTGGCTGTTGGGTCGGGAGCCGTCTTGGGTTTTCTGATGGCAGTTCCCTGAGCTGCTCTCAGTGGCTCTTGCTACCTAGTGTGCTTTCCCAGGGAAGTACCCAGACCTTCTTTTTTGGAACAACGATTCAAACTGAGATGAAAACCTCTTCCTTTTTGCCTTGACTTTTATCCATTGTCTAGTGTTTCATAAGTAGTGAGATGTTCCTAAAAGTGGTCTAAACTTTAAGAGGGACCTACCCTCTGGAGCAAGATGCACGTGCCGCTCAGGTGCTGCCCTAACTCAGTGGAACACCCCATCTTTGCATTTCCGTTGGGATTACTTTTCCTCTTCACTGAGGATGTCTGGAAGTCTGTTTATCCATAGCTCTCCCGGGGGCCTTCTGCCATTTCCCTCCCGCTGTGTTTCTCTCTGTTCTCAGCTGAGGCTTGGTGGCATTACCAGGAAGTCAGCCTTTCTTAGCAGCTGAGCCTCTAATCCGTCAGCTGCGGTGCTCCTGCCTGCCCTGTAGCAGATAAGATAAGATGTGAATGTGGTGTGTGCCTGTGTGTGTCAGTGTGTGGAGTGTCCGTTCCTGGTGTGTGTTTCGTCTCTGTGAGTTGTGTGTCATTGTGAGTGCGTGCATGGTGTGCGTGACGTGTGTGTGCGTGCCCACCTGCCTGCCTGAAGCAGCACGGTCCTATCCTACCTGAATAACCACACGCCCCCGCTCTCCTTTCGCATCTTCCTCCTGCCCTGTGCAGCCCTGCAGGCTTCAGAGAGAGGTCTTGCAAAAGCCGACTTGCTTTGTTTCCTTCTTATGTGTTCTCTCTGGAAAAGATTTGAAGTCTGAGCAGGGTGCTGATTCCTGGTAGGACCAGTGAAAGGCTAGAGCACTTCAGAGCCTGAGGACGGGTTGTTGGCAGCAGCCATGCCTGGCAGGGATTGCCCTTTGGAAACAGTCACCAGGGTCCTGGTGTGTCTGTGTCTGTGGGTGAGATGGACCTGGAAGCTAGGGGTTCCATGAGGTTGGCAGTAGGTGTCACTGGGGATCTGAGTAGCCCATGATTTGATAATGGGAGAGTCAAGGGTCATTCCATTGGCCGACCTGTGCAGAAGTAATAGGAGTGGTTACGAGGCTTAGAAGATGAGGCGGTATCTAAGGGGACCTGATATGAATGAACGTCTTCATTCAAATAGCTCACTAAATCCTACCTCTTGTGTGGAGCTTTCTTCAGCTTGGTGGAATGTAGGTAGCGGGTCCTCTAGCCTTCTGTGCAGTGTGTCACTTTCTTGGTAGTCCCTCTCCTGCATCTTGCATTATGTGTTTCAGGAGCACCCTGTCTTTATTTTGAAAGTTCCTGAGTGTGTATCTGATGTAGGAAAGAAAATCAGGGTGTTCCTGACCCCAGAAAAGAATGGGCAAGCAGAGCATCCCAGTCGTTTTTGATTCATCTAGCCTGTTGCAGTGGTACAAGCAAAGCAGCTGTTTTGGCTTATTTGGTTTTATATTCAGCAGCTCTTACTGATAGCCAACTGTATGCCTTCCTTGTGTTCAGTTCTGGGGAGAGAAACTCGAGGAGGACAAGTCCACGCTGCCCTCACTAGACACTGGGCTGGTAGCCGATTTTAGGTTCCTAATCTTTCTCCCTTTTCCCAGGGGAGGGCGGGAGTCTCGCTCTGATCTGCTTCTCATCGCCTGGACCCCGAGTCATCCAGGTGGTGACTTGGGACAGAGATTTCCATCAGGGCTACCTGATGAGCGTGTTAGACAGAAACCAGTGTCGCCCGGCCTTAAAGAGTTTGTTCCCTGCCCTTGAGGCCACGCTTGTCTAGTTTGGGCTGGGGGTGAGTGAAGATGGGATGAAATGAGATCAGTGAGCGCATTAATAAAATAAAAGGTGGAGTAAGACATATCTCCAGAGATGGGGAGAATAACCCAAAATTGGAGGAAAATTAAGCATCTCATCTATTGCTGGGGGCCTCTGCTTCTCTGACTGAAAGGGAGGGCTCTGTAGGGAGAGTGTCTTGGAGTTGGGAGAGTCCAAACTTGGGCTTTGAAAGCAAACTGCTGGGTTTGAATTCTACCCCACCATGAGTCAACCATGGCCTCGGGCAAGTTGCTGAAATTCGGAGTCAGTTTCCTCTTCTGTAAAATGGGATAATGCCTTAACCGAGGTTCTACCTGTAAAGCATGTAGAACGTGTCTGGAATGTGGTAAGTGCTTAATGAATGTGAGTTTCCAAGACCACACACTCGTTACACTAGCTGGTATTTCTGGGTCTGGCCCCTAGCATGGAACCTTCCAGCTTTCCTGCCCCTGTGCTCTGAAGCAGGCTCTGTGTTTGCTTCCTCCGCAGCGGATTAGGCTGAGGGCTTTTGCTCTAAAGCCTTGCAGCCTCTCCTCCAGGGGAGCTGCCGGTGCAGGCAGCCTGCAGGCATTAGTGACCCCGCCCCTTCTCTCCCTGCCAGGGATGGTGCTTTGATCGACTGACCGGCCCCCCGCCCACAGCCGAGAAGGTTCTCTGCCACCCTTCACCGCATGCCAACCCAGCCGGAAAACCAAGGATTCCGCAGACTCAGTCCTCGCCACGCCTCTTCTGCACAGAAACACACTCCTATCTTCCCCAAGGCTTCCAGAACCTCTGAAGAGGGAGGCCCCCAGTTCTACCTCATGTTTGGGGCATCTTGCTAGCTATGGCCCTTCTCCTCGGCTTCCTGCTGCTGCTGGGGCTTTATGGGGACACCATGTCAGAGGGGCCGCTGCCATCATCCACATACACTCCTGGTGGTTTGGAATTTGAATTTCCTCCAACGAGCTATGAGACCAGAGATTCTTATGAAGCTGGACCTGCTGGCATCTTCTTTCAAATTGTGCACATCTTTCTCCACATGGTGCAGCCGAATGCTTTCCCTGAAGGTAAGTGCCAATGGCGGGACAAGATACAATATGTCTCCAAACATACCCACGGGCACACACACAATATTGTTTGTTAATGACAACACGATCAGTGCAGAATATATTCTGTATATTAAAGTATGAGATTCAAAGTGATTGAATTGCACAGGAGCAGAAAGTATTTAGCCAGAAGTTAAGAAAAATAACTTAAATAGGTTGTTAGGAATGTGATGATAAGAAAATGAAATCAAACTGTGTTGCCATGTTGTTTTTGCAATTCTTTATCTTTCTTCCCCTCTTTTTTTTTTTTTTGTTTTGTTTTGGTTTTTGGTTAGAGTATTGAATTGTTCTCAAGCTCATACCAAAGGTAAAAGTTAGGGTAAAAATGCAAATTCTCTGTCGTCAAACGAGAAGTTAATAATGACCTCTCATGGCCATTTAAAGTTACAAATTTAACTCTCCAACACCCACCGCAAAATGCAGTTTTGATACTGCTTAGGGTAAGGCCAGGGCAGACCATACCTGTTACCTGGGTAACTTGTTTGCTTCAGGTCTAAGAGTTTGAGTGTGAAGCCAGGAGGGAACATTCATGGCATCGTGCTGTTGTTTTGTGTGCGTACTATCTGGCCTTACCACTGCGGCTCATCTGTACTCGGAAATCTTCGGGGTATGTGTTTTCAGGAGTGGGATTATGAAAATTCAAATGGTCTGTGGGAATTGTCTGCTATTAGGGTTTGGCAGTCTAAATTTTTATTGATTTAATGTTCGACCTAGCTTAAGCTTGTTCTTTAAACTACAAAGATTTGAATATTATCATTGACTACTAAATATTATAAAATTTGTAGTAATCTTTATCATCTTCCTTAGCTGGCCAGCCATCGTTCATAAGCAGATTATTTGTGTGTGTGCGTGTGTGTGTGTGTGTGAGTGTGTGTGTGAGAGAGAGAGACATAGTAATCTTTATCATCTTCCTTAGCTGGCCAGCCATTGTTCATAAGCAGATTATTTGTGTGTGTGTGTGTGTGTGTGTGTGTGTGTGTGTGTGTGTGTGTGAGAGAGAGAGAGAGAGAGAGAGAGACAGAGACAGAGAGACAGAGAGACAGAGAGAGAAAATGTATTTCTCTCTCAGCACCTGTTTGTATTACGGGCAGTTTACAGATTTTCTTAATATATATTTACATAGAATTTTTTACATTTATTTGTCTCAGATTAAGCAATTGAAACAGTCTGAAGTGTAGTTTTCAATTTTTTGTTAGTTTACATTTCGATTCAGTGAAGTAAATCACCCTGAGCCCTACTGTCACAGAAGAGGGTCCTGAACAAGTACTGCTTACTGTTTATGTCGCTGCTTAAAAGACTAAATTTGGAAATCCAAGGGACAGAAGTAGAAAACAAACTGAGTTTATTTATTCATGTTGAATACAAATTCACTATTCTCAATATCTTTTTGTTTACTTTTGGACTTGATGTAAATATAATTGAGTAAATAAACACCTACTAGTGTTTTTAGTCTTGACTTCTTTGTTTTTTTATGTAAAAAGCATAGAATTCAGTTGTTCAATACGAATTTACAGTGACTTCTTTAAAAAGATTGTGAAGTCTCCTGTGTCATTCTAAGGCAGATCATGTAATTAATCCTGTAATCTCGTTCCATATGTCATTTTATTTTTCTCCCTCTAGATTTCATATGAAGGTTTCCTCACACTTGTTTCACAAGGGAAAACAGTATCTTTAAAGGTCTTCATTCAAATGATCAGGTTAAAAGGCACCCTGCTTCCAATGCATTCTAGGGTTTTCACCTCCAACCTCATGATTAGTCTAGAATTTCAATCCTAATGTAATCTGAGGGTGTTAGCCTTGCTTGTCCCTTGACCTTCGTCAATACTTACCACTTCGGAGAAAGAAATTCCCAAAAACAGACCAGCACTACCCCTTTCAGAAAAAAATTGTCAGGTTGCTTAGAGAATATAATACTGAATTTAGAGGTGATGTCTTGGTGTGTTGGCTTTCTTCCACCATCCCATTATTCATATTCTTTCACCCAGTTACTAGGTTTCGTAATAGCCTCAAAGTGCTCAAGAGGTGCTTTGCAACATAAAGGACACTATGAGACAATCATGGTTTTTCGTGTTTTTTTTTTCCCCTTGGCACGTGACTTTTTTTTTTAAATTGAAGTTTAGTTGATTTACAACGCCCTGTTGGTTTCAGGTGTACATCACAGTGATTCAGTTATACATATATATATTCTTTTCCCTTATAGGTTATTACAAAATATTGAGTATAGTTCCCTATGCTATACAGTAGGTCCATGTTGGTTATCTATTTTATGCATAGTAGTGTGCATCTGTTAATCCCATCCTCCTAATTTATCCCTCCCCTCCCCTTTCCCCTTAGGTAACCATAAGTTTGTTTTCTTCCCTCCCCTCCCGTTTCCCCTTAGGTAACCATAAGTTTGTTTTCTATGTCTGTGGGTCTATTTCTGTTTTGTAAATAAGTTCATTTGTATCTTTTTTCGTTTTTAGAGCCCATGTATAAGTGATATCGTATGATATTTGTCATTCTCTGTCTGACTTATGTCATTTAGTATAATCTCTAGGTCCATCCATGTTGCTGCAAGTGGCATTGTTTCATTCTTTTTTATGGCTGAGTAATATTCCATTGTATATATGTACCGCATCTTCTTTATCCATTCATCTGTCGATGGGCATTTAGGTTGCTTCCAGGTCTTGGCTTTTGTAAATAGTGCTGCTGTGAACTTTGGGGCCACTGCATTTCATGAGCACCAAAACAGAGGCAGATGTCTTGATAATTGAAGATGCAAGAGAGAGAGAGAGAGAGAAAGAGATAGATTTCTATGTATTAGCTTAACTAAATACATCAACCAAAGCAGATGACTTCAGGATGAGTTCTCTGTGGAGTAACATCTTCACAGAAGATAATATCTCACAGGTCTGTTCTTTCATGTGAGAGAGAAGTTTTGAGTGCACAGTCCCAGTGCAAGAGCAGCAGAAGAAGGGACGGCCCTGGAACCTCGGCTCCTTCTTTTTATGCTATCATTGGGGAGTTTTCCACATTTACATCCTGTTTCCAACCAAAATGGAATACGCAGTTTTGCATTTGGAACTCTCTTAAAGAGAAGCCCATCCTGGTAAATACAAGATGGAAAGGTTTTGTTTAGCTGGGGCTTGAGACAAAGGCCTATTCCTGGATAGAAGAAAAGATTAGCTTAGATTAGAACAGGCAGACAGGTAACTCTACAGCTTGGCAGAGTGTGCTCTTGTACCCGATTTCATAAATCCTGCCCTGATCTTAAGCTGCAAGGGAGATGTGGTGTCCTGGGCTTGGCTCACTTAGAAGACAGTGATGGCTTACATTAGGGGGGAACCATCTGTCCATTCATTAACCTAGAAAGGGTGTTGAGGGCAGGATGTGTGTGTGTATGTGGCGGGGGTGGGGGGCCATGGGGGGAGCTGGGGAAAGAGCATTCCAGGCAGAGGAAACGGCATGTCCATGGAGTGAAGGAGACCGTGGTTCATGGTGGACCTGTGAAGTGTGTATTCATGGAGCAAGTCTGCCAGGGTTGGGGAGCCAGAGCTGGAGGACCCTGACTGGCAGGCCAGAGAGTTCTGTAGCGGGAAGGAAGCTAAGGCAGCATGAGCACAGGTTTCATTCACTTGACAAAAGCATTATTGAAAGCACTGCCCTCTGTGGTGCACCTTGCTGGGTGCTATGAGCCAGTGTCGTCGTGGACTTGGGTTTTGGGAAAAGAATCTGACAGCAGCTGATAGGATAGGTCACAGGGAGGGTGAGGTTCCTGCAGTGGTCCAGAGGGCGGTAATAATGAACTAATGTGGGATGAGGCAAAAGTAATGGGGGAAACAGAGGCAGGGTCCATTCTGTGTCCAAAAGACTTGGTTTAAGTCCTAGCTCTTGCCTATTACCTGCTAGGTGATCTCGGCCAACTTAATTTTCAGAGCCTCTGCTCTCATAGATGTAATGTGATTCTAATCATAACCCACTCTATAGCTTTTATCTGTGAGGCTTAAATAAAATGATGCATGTAAAGCCGATGTTTAAAACCATGCCTGAAAGGCACAGAGAAAAATCCTCAATAAATGTGGCTGCTCTTGGTATTATTACTCGAGAGGAAGAATTGACCAAATTTGATGCCAAAATTGGTGTCTCGAGGGATATAGGAAAGAAAAGGTGTCTCCAGGAGGGATCTTTACAGTGTCCTTACTGCTGCTCCCTCAGCAACACTACATGCAGTTGCCTTGTAAGAAGCGATTGTGCTGCTTTTGAAGGTAAGTGGGTTGTGTCTCCCCAGCAAGCCCCACAGCAGCAGAACTGGCTCTAGAAGCAGCTAGTTTACCAAATAGTCTTTACTCCCACAAAAATATCTGCATCTCGTGGGTTCTTGTTTTTTCTCTGTTCTCTCCTCTCCCCAGCATCTGCTGTAAGGCACACTATGCAAAGTGTTAGCTCATTTGAATCTCGCAGCAACTTTGAGAGGTAGATGATGGAGGTAGATGGTGGTCTTATTTCTATTTATTACATCCCCCTTTACAGATTGGAAAACTAAGTCAGGACAAGATGACATGTTCAAAGCACACAACTAGCCACTGGCAGACTGAGAACCCCCTGTCTCCAGGACTATTTTTCCTATATTCTACAGCTTACTTTGTGGGTAATTGATTTCCTTTTTATTTTATCATACTGCTTTTAAAATGATCGTGAGTTACCATGAAAAATAGTAAATTTTGCACATTGAAAGCGTACATTGCAGAAGATTATCTGGTGTGAATGGTGAGCAGTGCCTTTTCCAATTTTGGGCGTCTGTGATGAATTTGGCATAAATCATGACCCACGTCCGAGCCTTTTTAATGGAACAAGTGAAAAAAAGGTCTCCTCAGCTTTTATTTTTTTATAAATTTATTTATTTTATTTATTTTTATTTTTGGCTGCGTTGGGTCTTTGTTGGTGTGTGCGGGCTTTCTCTAGTTGCGGCGAGTGGGGGCTACTCTTCGTTGCGGTGCACGGGCTTTTCACTGCGGTGTCTTCTCTTGTTGCAGAGCACGGGCTCTAGGCACGCAGGCTTCAGTACTTGTGGCACATGGGCTCTAGGCACGCAGGCTTCAGTAGTTGTGACACGCAGGCTCAGTCGTTGTGGCGCACAGGCTTAGTTGCTCTGCAACATGTGGGATCTTCCCGGACCAGGGCTCGAACCCGTGTCCACTGCATTGGCAGGTGGATTCTTAACCACTGTGCCACCAAGGAAGCCCAAGGATGTAGATCTTTTTTAATGCAGAAAATGATTTATAAGAAAGTTCCAAGTGTGAGGAGGTAGTGCCCAATCTTTAACTCACGTCACCTGGAGTGGGTTCCATACAAGATTTGTTTGTAGTATGCTTGTATATTTGGTCAGCATGCTCAATGAGACATTTGCACTCCTCAGTCCTTGGTTTTGTCCCCCATAGGTTCAATATAAGGGTATCAGGAGTCCAAGGGAAGGTAACCCATTATTACTGAAAAACATTTGCCTTCTGCTAGAACAGAACACGAAACCTTGGTCTCAGGACAGAACAGGCAGCATGTGGTTTAGAGTATAGATTTTGTAGGTGTTAGACTCAGGTTTAAATCATTACTCCTCTGTTCCCTAGCTATGTAACCTTGGTAAGTTTAGCTATGCAGAACCTATTTCCTCATTTTCAGAGTGGGGATAAAAATTCCTATCTCATATAGTTGTTGCATGGATTGAATGAGAAAATATATGTAAAATACCTAGCTTGGTGCTGTTACAGTATATGTGTTCCATAAACAATAGCAATTTAAACCATTTCAATATGGCTTCCACCATTGGGGTTGCTCTATATTCTAACAGGCTTTCTCCTCTGGCTCCAGACTTTCTAAATGTACCTGGTGGAGTAAAAGGAAATACAGACCAACTGAGATGGATCGGGCTTATGTCAAACCCCAGGAATTCAAGAGTGATCTCCCAGACTACTTTGTGTGAGCAATACAGCCAGAGGTAAGGAGGAAGTGTTAGACTCCTAGACCCATTCCTCCAAAGCCTCCAGTCTAGTGTTGCATGAAGGAAAGTGGAAATAAGGCAAAAAAAAAAAAAAGCAAGAATAAGAGATCTGCAAGTTGGAAGAAGACTTCAGGGGAGTATCTGGTCTAGTCCCTTGCCTTTAGGTAAGCAGGATGTTTATTACCTCCTTTTTACAGATGAGGCATCTGTGGTCCAATTGTACTCAATGACCTAGCCTCATAGTGCTGGGGGCTGTACAAAGGAGATAAAACCCAGGTTTCTGTGAGTCCCCACTGTCACATAGTCAGATGCCTACAGGGGTGGGTGATGTGAGCAGGTGAAGCAGCAGTGGGGACTGTGGCAAAGGGGAGCAGCCATA
This sequence comes from Lipotes vexillifer, assembly GCF_000442215.2. NCBI lineage: Eukaryota > Metazoa > Chordata > Mammalia > Artiodactyla > Lipotidae > Lipotes > Lipotes vexillifer. The sequence continues at coordinate 154,290 of NW_006775205.1, read as the reverse complement.
CTCTGCTGCAGTCGGTTGTTGCCATGTGTCCTGTGGTGTTGCTAGATCTTTAAGACTTCTTCGAGAAGCAAAGAGGGAAGGGCATTTAGATTTTTTAAATTTTTATTTATTTATTTATTTATTTAATTTATTTATTTTTGGCTGCATTGGGTCTTCATTGCTGTGCATGTGCTTTCTCTAGTTGCGGCGAGCGGGGGCTACTCTTTGTTGCGGTGTGCAGGCTTCTCATTGCGGTGGCTTCTCTTGCTGCAGAGCATGGGCTTTAGGCGCATGGGCTTCAGTAGTTGTGGCACATGGGCTCAGTAGTTGTGGCATGTGGGCTCTAGAGTGCAGGCTCAGTAGTTGTGGTGCACAGGCTTAGTTGCTCTGCGCCATGTGGAATCTTCCTGGACCAGGGCTCGAACCCGTGTCCCCTACATTGGCAGGCGGATTCTTCACCACTGTGCTACCAGGGAAGCCTGGGCATTTAGATTTTTATGCAACCATTTTAGAATGTTGCTGACTCTTTACAAATGTTAAGAATTGTGTACAGAACTCCAAAACCACATGTCATCTCGTCTCCATTTCTTACCTTTGCACTAAGCTCAACTCCCTGCAGAAAAGGCTCTTCTTGTCTCTCCCTAGACTCAAGTCCCAGTGCAGTATGTTGGTAGCTTTACTATTCTTTTCTTTTTCCTGTTTTGTGTGTATGTGTGTGTGTGTTTGGTTCTTTTTGGGAGGGGAGCGACTTTATATTACAGTATAACATACATACAGAAAAGTACATAAATCATAAATATACACTTTGATGAGTTTTTCACAAGATGAACACACTCATGTAATAAGCCTTCAGGTCAAGAAACAACCCTTCTCACCACCCTAGAAGCTTCCTTCACACAGTTTCCAGTAAATACCCCCTAAGGGTAACCACACACTGTCTTCCTACACCACAGAGTCTTTTTGCCTCTTTTTGAACTTTATATAAATGGAATCATAGAACAGACAAGCTTTTGTGTTTGGCTTCGTCAGCTCAGCATTGTGCTTGTGAAAGTCATCCCTGTTGTGGCATGTTGTAAATTTTCTCCCTTTAATTAATGTATGGCATTTTATTGTGTGAATAGAACATAATTTACTTATGTATTCTACTCTTGATGAGCATTTGGGTAATTTCCAGTTTGGGGTTATTAGGAATAATGCTGCTACATTCTCCCATGTGCCTCCTGGTGGATCTGTGTACATACTTCTGTTGGGTACATATTTAAGGAGTGGATGTCTGAGTCACAGGTTACACATGTGCTCAGCATTAGTAGTTGCTACCAACAAAGTTTTCCAAAGTGATTGTCACAACACACACTTCTCCAATGTGTGAGAGGTCTGGTTGTTCCACGTCCTTGCCAACACTTGGCATTGTTTATTGTTTCCATTTTAGCCAGTCTGGTGGGTGTGAGGAGTTGTTGCACTGTAGTTTTAGATCAGTCTGCTTTTCCTTTAAATTTGTGTGAGAGGGCTCTTACTGTCAGTGGTACTACTACTTAATCTATATGCTACTTAAGGAACCCCTTTAATATAAATTCCTCAAGGGGTTCTCCCCTGCTTTCAGGGTAGGGCTAAAACTTTATAAACTTTTCTCCCACCATAACTCCTAAGTGCCTTTACTCAAGTCACATTGAGCATCTGTTCATGCTGTTCTCCCATGTTGTTCCTCTTTCATGTTCTTTCCCAGCTCTCTGTGTGTTGTTCTCTCTGCTTGGAACCCCATTCTCTGACATCACCGCCTGAGGGACATGTGTTCAGCCCTCAGGACTCAGCCCAAACATTGCCTCTTCCAGGAAGCCTCTCCTGACTTTCACAACTTAGCTACTCATACTGTGCCAAAATGATCAGTTTGCTTATTAGCATCCATCAATTCTTCAAGGGTAAAGGCAATTTATGTGGTTGTTATAGTGTATAAGCAGCAAATGTTTGTTGAATGAATGAATGAATGAATGGACAAATGAGTGCACGAATAAGGGAGGTTTGGAAAAGGGAGAAACTTAGAGATTTGATTGTGGTATTTATCCAAGAGGGATTTCTAATGATAATAATACCGATAACAATAATAATAATAACAACATCCAGTGTCTCCTTTTGCTCAACTGGATTAAGCAAAGGGTTGGTTCTGGAAAGCACAACAACACATTTAGTTCAGTTCCAGTATTGGAAGGATATTGAGAGGTGCTTTAGGATTACATAAAAATGAGTTCCTTTAATCACAGTTTACTCAGGAAGCCACAGGGAAAGTGATTAAAGCAGATGATTCACTACTGGGTTTAGTGAGAAGTTGTTTCAAACCTGCCCTGAAGGTCTGGTGGGCGGAGAGGTTTGCTGTCCTTACAGCAGTCTTCAGGCTCAAACATGGTCAATACAAGTTTGATCACTTAGTACATTTCTCCAGATTTCCTAAATAGGGAAGCACTTATAATCCAAGAATCACCTAAGGAACAACGGGCCACCAGTGAGTCATCTGATGCATCTTTCAATGTCATACCACTGTGATTCTTATTGAACAATAACACATTGATTGTCTCCAGACTTAAGAGTATTGATGGACAAAAGTATTGATGGATGAACCGGAATTGAGACACGCAGCTCTGAAGCAGTGACCGGTGTATGCCGGTGAGACCAGACTAAAATAGTAACAGGAAAGCTTGAATCCATAACCCAGATGGGGCTGCCAACATGATTTCTGCAACTTCAAATAACCAGGTTTGGGTGAGAGAAAATCACCCGCTTATGAAACTCATTCGTTGTTTTAAGAACATAATATTATTTTAAAGTTGTTTTAAAATTACTGTCTTACCCTCAAAAGTAACAGGATGGAGAAATCAATGTATAACCCTACGAAAATGCTTTTGTCCTATAGGATAAAACTCACCCCCACCATGTCCCTCCCACTAGTATGAGCTCCACCAAGGCAGGGACTGTGTCTTCTTCATCTCTGCATTCCCAATAATCATTTGATTTAAATGTCATTTATAACCCATATATTGACTGTCTCTGACTGCAGATTTTGTTCTTGCCATGCGGCAACTTTGAAGCACAACTCAGCACTTTTTTATGTCATAAAGAATTCATTGCCTTAGCATCCAATGTAGACTTTACTGAAGGGTTTTTAGGAAAAATAGAGAGAAATATTTACTTACACAGCATGTGACATTTCTTCCCCCAGGTCCCCATCAAACATGTACTTCCAGTCTCTCTCTCTCTTCTTTTTAGTTATAGACACTAGATTCCGTCTCTTCAAAAGTAGAGTTTCTCCCATAGGACTACATGTCTCACAAGGAGTAAGATACAAATCCACGAGAGACACTTTTTTGTTGTATGTGTAATGATTTTAGATCATTCCTAGAAAAAACATAATATCTAATCCTGTGGTAAAAAAAAAACTATTCCCTTTAAATTTTTTTCTCAATCCAATTACACCAAAGAGAATGCTTTCAGTTTGCTGCTATTATATTTCCTTTTTCTTCAATGCCCATCTTTTTTCTTTTCTTTTTCTTCCCTTTTAACAAAGAGAAAACAGGACTCAGTCCCAGAGCCTAGATGAGGCAGCAGTCTCTAGCTAGACTTTAATAACTTTTTTTTTTTTTTTTTTTTTTTTTTTTTTTTGCGGTACACGGGCCTCTCACTGTTGTGGCCTCTCCCACAGCGGAGCACAGGCTCCGGACACGCAGGCCCAGCGGCCATGGCTCACGGGCCCAGCCGCTCCGTGGCATGTGGGATCCTCCTGGACCGGGGCATGAATCCATGTCCCCTGCATCGGCAGGCGGACTCTCAACCTCTGTGCCACCAGGGAAGCCCTGGCATATTTTTAAATTAGATTTTAGGATGGTTGGCCTATTTGTAAAAACATTTTCTGCTAATCTGATTTGATCCCGGGAGTTTGTGGGTCTGGGGGCGGAGCTGGGGAAGTGGTAGAAGTGGGGAAGAGGGAAGAGTTAAGCTTGGTTTCCTCAGACTTTGAGATGCCACCAGGATGTGATATTAACTGAGAGTCCTTCTGTTGCAGGTAACAGAAACCTATTAGCAAAGACAATCGGAAAAGGGGTTTTATCAACAACAAGGTCCTACTGTATAGCACAGGGAACTATATTCAATATCTTGTAATAAACCATAATAGAAAAGAATATGAAAAAGAATATATGTATATATTCTTTTATATATGTGTGTGTGTGTATGTGTAACTGAATCACTTTGCTGTACACCAGAAACTAACACAACATTGTAAATCAACAATAAACGTCAATAAAAATAATTTTTTTAAAAAAGGGGTTTATCATGAGGACTCCGGGTTACTTCGTGACGCTCAAGGGGGTTGGGGAGGGGATCAAGCCAGCAGGGACTCGACCTGGCTCCCATCTTGGCCCCTCTCTGCCCCGTGGCCTCTTCATTCCTCCTCCTTCCCATCCCCCTTTCTGGGTTCTCCCACCCTGTAATCCTCCTGGTGGAGAGCTAGGCTGCCAACGTCATAGGTTTCAGGCCAGCTTCCTGGAGAGCGAGTGGCTGGGCATTCTCTCTCTTTTAGTCCCAAGTCTCAGTTCCAGTCCTGCCCAGGGCCAGTCGCCAACCACAGGCCCTTCAGGTAACTGTGGCTACAGTCACACCTCGTGCCTCGGCCGGGTGCTGTGAGCCTGGCACTGTGAGGCACTGCTGGCCCTGTGGCATCACAGGCAGGGAGGTGGTTTCCAGAAAAGGGGTTGTTGGACGGACAGCCCAATAGGTGTGTCCGTGCCAATGTCCACCTAGAATTAGGATGTTTTATTATATCCGGCACCTGTGTGTTCTTACTTAATCAGACGGAGCCAGCACTTGTCTTCTTTACATCATGTGACTCAGGTTGGCAATGGGCCTGGCCATAAATAAAGTCATGGAGGGAAAGGACTAACATTAGTTGATCCTGTCTCCCCAGTGTCACTCACTGTGCTGGGCAGTCTACAGCTGTCATCTCTTTGCATCCGATCAATTATAACAGCAAACAGCTAGTATGTGCCTGCTTTCAGGGATTTGAACAACTCAACAACTTTGTGAGCTAGGGGCTATTGATCTCATTTTACAGAAGAGGAAGCTGGGGTTCAGAGAGCTAACTGACTTGACCAGGGTCACAAAACTAGCCAGTGGCAGAGCCAGGGTTTGAATTCAGGCAGGCTGGGTTGATTGTCCAGGCTTATAGTTGCCACTTGTATTTTGCTGATAAGGGAAGTGAGACTCAGGGAAGTTAAGGGAGTGTTCCAAGGTCACACACACTGATGGCTAAGGGACCAAGCCAAGGTTTGACCCAGAGGCCTGTGATGCCCACGCCTGGGCTTGTCTCCCCTTGTGCTCCCTGGAAGGGGGCGTTGTCTGGGGACTGTAACAGGCACTCCTTTAATCCACCTGATGTGTCTTCTGCTTCATAGTACAGCTTCCAGTGCTAAAGTGAAAAATGAGTCCTGTTGACTGTATTCCCATAAGCTTGTCCACAAAGTCCTGAAACGTGCCCCTGCCTTCCTGTAAGTGAGCAGTAGAGGTAGGCTGTGCCCTTCTGGAAAATAAACGTGTGCCAGTGCCGTGAAAGACACAAGAAGGAAAGCTTCCTGGTCTCCAGTGATGATGTCCTTTTTGAGGTCTTCAAATACATGCAGGAAATGAGAGATTAAGTATGAATGTAAATAAAGAGAGGCCACCCCAGCCGCTGCTGGATGAAGCCCATGTGGTATTAGACATTGCTGTCTACTGAGTGGAAGTTCCAAAATGTACACTTGGAGAAGCAGCTGTCCAGTGTGGTCTGGATGGGGCAATGCTGGGGCACAAGCATACAGCAGGAGGGACATTACAGGAGGGGTGGCCTGAGGCAGGCTTGCCACGTACCCTCTGCTTGGCTGGGGTCTAGATTCGGAAATGAGCCCAACACTTGAGTGGTAGTGATGAGCCCGCACTCTGGAGCCTCTGCCTGGGTTTGATTCCTGGCTTCTATGTTGACGAGCTTTGTGACCTTGGGCAAGTGACTTAAACTCTCTGTTCCTGAGTTTTCCCGCTGTAAAATGAAGATAATAATAATAGTACTTTGGGGATCATCATAATATTTAAATAATATTTATAAAGCAACGAGGACCTTGTCTGATAAACTAAGTGCTATATAAATGTTTGTTAAGTAAAATATGACTGTATAAAACCCATATTCATTATAAGCTTTTAAATTAACCTTAAGTCTTGATGATCACATGGACAGAAGAGCAAGTATTTATGTGACTCCCACTGTACTGGTTTCTTAGGGATGCTGTAACAAATCATCACAAACTGAGTGGCTGAAAACATCAGAAATTTATTCTGTCATAGTTCTGAGAACCAGAAAATCAAGATATTGGCACTCAGGGAGGCTGAAGGCTCTAGAGGAGAATCCTTCCTTGCTTCCTCCAGCTTCTGGTGGCTCCAGGTGTTCCTTGGCTTGTGGCTGCATCATTTCAATCTCTGCCCATCTTCACATCCGCCTTCTGTGTCTCTGGCTCAGATCTCCCTTTGTTTTCTTTTATAAAGGCATCTGTCACTGGATTTAGAGCCCATCCTATATCCAGTATGATCTTATCTCGAGATCCTTAACTTAATTATATCTTCAAAGACCCTTTTTCCAAATAAGGTCACATTCATAGATTCCCGGGGTCAGGACTTGGACATACCTTTTTTGGGGCAACCATTCAGCCCATGACACCTATTGTATACTTCTTTAGTTCTTCCAGAGAATAGCTCAGAGATATTAAGTGATGTGCCCAAGGTCGTATTTCTGAAAAATGATGGAACCAGATTCAGAGCTGACTTGTCTGATTCCAAGTTCTTGAATTTCCATCCTGTAAGTATGTAGTGAGCTAGACCTGTTGCTGTTTGGCAGAGATGGCATCGACTGGGTTCCCCTGCTCTCAAAAGGCTGACCTTGAGCACAGAGACCTCCACCTCCACAGTCAGCTATGATGCAGGAGGGCTGGTCCTTGCTGACTGTCTGGCATGAATAATGTGCTCATGGCTGTCGAGAGGAGGGATTAGTCATGATGGGGCAATTGCAGAAGACTTCCTGGAGGAAGGAACATTTGAACTGAACTTTACGGGTGTGGAAGAGTTCAGGAAGCAGAGGAGAGCATTTCAGGTGCACAAGCAGAGGCCTGAGTGATGCAAGTTGAGACAGGAGCTTGTAGGATGTGGCCTGGTGAGCAGTGAGGCCAGAGACCTGCATGTCCGGGAGGTTGTCAGGCTATGAACTTGGGGAGTAGCTTGTGGGCAGATGGCAGACAGGCTCTGGAATGTCAGACCAACATGTGTGCATGGGGTTCATCAGACAGGGGAAAGTGGGCATCACTCAGTAAACCTGTAGCCCCAACCAAAGCTACAGGAAGGAGGCGGTGGAGGGGTGGGGAGTGGGGTATGCATTGTCTGCTGTTTCTGGAAATTCTCATGTACACTTGGGCACTAGTGACCTAGCTCAGTGTTATTCCAGGTGTGGCCTTTGGACCAAAAGCATCAGGCATCACATGGGAGTTTGTTACAAATGCAGATTCTTGGGCCCTACCTACTAAATCAGAATTTCCTATTCTTTTAATTTAAAAATATTAAAAAAAAATTTATGCATACAGAGAAGTGCACCTAAACCTACAGCCTGATGGCTTTTCATAAACTGCACACATCTGTGCAACTAGGCCCCAGATCAAGAAAAAGAACAAGCCCCCAGAAGAACCCTCTCTTGTTTCCTGGTTACCTTCCCCAGCTCATCCCAAGGATAACCCTCTCCTGATTGTTAATAGTGTAGATTTGTTATGCCTGGTAGAACACAGTAGTATGTTCTCTTTGGTTTCTGGCTTCTTACTCACCATTTTATTTGTGAGATTCATCCATATTGTTGCATGTAGTTGTAAATATTCACTGTTGTTGTTGTGTACTATTCTATCACATGAATATACCATAATTTAGGTATCCATCCTACTGGATTGGCGTTTGAGAGGTTTCCATTTGGGGCCTGTTTTAGTCAGCTTGGACTGCTATAACAAAATACCATAGACTGGTTGGCTTAAACAGCATACATTTATTTCTCACAGTTCTGGAGGCTGGAAGTCCTAGATTAAGGTGTCAGCAGATTTGACGTCTGGTGAGAGTCCTTTTCCTGGTTTTCAGATGGCTGCCTCCTTGCTGTGTCCTCACTTGGTGGAGGGAGAGAGGGTTCTTGTCTCTTCCTCTTCTTACAAGGGCACTAATCCCTCCACAAGCCCACCCTCATGACTTCATCTAAACTCATAACCTCCCAAAGGCCCCACCTCCAAACACCATCATACTGGAGGTTAGGGATTCAATATATGAATTTGTGGGGACAAAAACATTCAGTCCATAGCAGGGCCTTTATACATAGTGCTGCAATGAAGATTTTCGTGTGTGTTTTTTGGTGATTACATATACACATTGCTGTTGGGTATATACCTAGGAGTGAATTGCTGGGCCATAGGGTAAGCATTTTTTCACCTTTAGTAATACTACCAAACAGCTTTCCAAAGTGAGTATACCAACCAAATCCTTAAACATTTTTTGTTTATTATGGAGAATTTCAAGTATGTGCAGAAGTAGAAGAGTCTGATGAGCCCTCACTTACCCACCACCCTGGATTCAACAACTCAACTCACGACCAATCTTGTTTATTTCTACCTCTACCCACTCCTTTTACTCACCCCCTTCATTTTGAAGCAAATCGCAGTTTTTCTATCATTTCCTCTGTAAATATTTCAGTGTATTTCCTTAAAAATAAAGACATCATGCTGTTACACTGTAGAAAGTTAACAGTAGCTCTTCAATATAATAAAATATTCAGATTTCTCGGTAGTCTCATAAATGCAGGTTTTTTTTTTTGTTTGTGTTTTTGTTTTGTTTTTTTTTTTGCAGTACGCAGGCCTCTCACTGTCGTGGCCTCTCCCGTTGCGGAGCACAGGCTCTGGACGTGCAGGCCCAGTGGCCATGGCTCACGGGCCCAGTCGCTCCGCGGCAAGTGGGATCCTCCCGGACCGGGGCACGAACCCACGTCCCCTGCATCGGCAGGCGGACTCTCAACCACTGCGCCACCAGGGAAGCCCATAAATGCAGTTTTTAAAACAGTTTGTTTGAATCAGGATCCAAACGATACAAATATATTGTAGTTGGTTAATATGTCTCTTTATGTCTGTTTTTAACTTATAGGATGCCTTGCCATGTCTTTTTCCCCCTTGCAATTTATTTGTCGAAGAGCCTTGTTCCTGTTCCTGTAGTATTTCCCATGGGCTGAATTTTGCTGATTCCATCTTCATGGTGTTCTTTACATGTTTCTCTGTCCTCTGTATTTCATATAAACTAGGATCTATAAAGATCAGTTGCAGGTTTGTTTTGGGAGAAATAACAGTTTATAGATTGTATTGAACATTTGCATCAGGAGATGGATAACATCTGGTTATCTCTTTTTTTCTGATGTTAGCAGCACTGATGATCACTATCTAGATTCATTCATTCATAGGAGGTCCAATCCTTTCAAAATTGTTTGCAAACATACTCTCAAATATATTGGAACTCCTAAGAAAAAAATGGAATTCTTCACATATTTTGTAACTTGATTTGTTCACTTAACATTTTATTGTGGACATCTCTTCATTTCTGTACCTATAAGTGTGTTGCCTAAAATAAAATTTAAAAGCAAGGAACCTAAAACATTCGTTCACCAATGTTTTGATGTACGGCCAAGGCTTACATTTTTTTACTGTGAGTTAATTGTTTGAAGTTTAACATCAATTAGATATATAATTGATATAAATAGCACCCATGATGCATCCTCTATAATTTTTGGTTCTTTGTTTTGATTTCTTTGAAGTGAAGCAAAACAGAGTTCAGAGCTCTGGATTTTTAATTTGATTTTTTTCTCCCCAGACTTTTACAGCTTTCTCCCATGTACCTCATCCAATGGACCAGCCTTTTCTAAGTCTTTATAGAACATTAGACTTAGTTTTCAATGCTCAATCTTTTTATGTTCATATTTCCTCAGTTTGTGTAATATTTAATTACACATTTGTATAATATTTAATTACTTATTATAGATAAAGAGGCAGAAAGAAGCTTGGGAGCAAACCCGGTATTATGGGTTGAATTGTTTCCCCCTAAAATTCATATGTTGAAGTTCTAACACCCAGTACTGCAGAATGTGAACTTCTTTGGGGATAGGCTTGTTGTAGATGCAGTTAGTTAAGATGAGGTTATACTGGGGTAGAGTGGGCTCCTAATCCACTTGGACTAGTGTCCTTGTAAAAGGGGAAATTTGGAGACAGATCTGGACACAGGGAGGATGCCACGTGAAGATTGGAGTCATGCTGCCACAAGTGAAGAAAGTACCGGAGGCCAGGAGAGATCTAGGACACATCCTCTCCTAGAGTCTTCAGGGGAGCACCTTTCACACCTCGATTTTGAACTTCCAGCCCCCAGAACTGTGAGACAATAAATTTCTGTTGTTTAAGCCATTTGGGGTACTTGGTTGCAACAGCTCTAGCACACTAATCCACGCCGGAAGTGAACAAGTGAACTGGTGTTTGCAGAGGGCTAAGGGTACCCAACAGAGGTGGTAATGGTGACTTCATGGTGAGGGCTGGTGTACAGCCATGTTCTCTGAGGGAAGGAATTGATGGCCGGGTCATCTGATCAGCTGTAAAGTGGGGTTTAGCTCCCAGAGCCTCCACTGTACGTTTGAATAGTCACATCATCCAAGCCTTTAAGTCATGAAGATTCAACTCTATGTGCTGAAGAGTAAAAAAGAGAGAAGTAACTTGAATAGTACAAATATTTCTTCCTACTGTTGTACAACTGCATTATGTAGTGTGAAGCTACCTCCTCTGTCAGCACTTAAAAGTTGTCACTGCTTGCTTGAGACAAGAGATTTAAGAGACTTTCAGGAATAATTCTTTTTTGCCTGCTTTTTGTTCACTGCATTTCCTGCGTGACCTGAGGACCTGACGCCCTGGAGATCAAACACCTCATTCTGTTGCCTTCTTCCTTCCGCTTTGCCTTTTGGCAAAAACTCCTTTTGTTTCTTTAAAACCTTCTTCATGTGATACCTATTCTGGAGATCTGCTGACTGTCATCGCATCATTTTGTCTGTACTATCTGTGTCATTTATACACTTTTACTCTTGCGTGTTTAACACTGCCTTTTAATAGTTTGCTGTCTTAGATTGTACACTTTTTTTTTTTTTTTGCGGTACGCGGGCCTCTC
>NW_006775205.1:89170-142466 GCF_000442215.2 Lipotes vexillifer | reverse complement strand
AACCCGCGTCCCCTGCATCGGCAGGCGGACTCTCAACCACTGCGCCACCAGGGAAGCCCAGATTGTACACTTATTGATGCCAGTAGTGCCTGGCACACTGGAGATCCTTCATAATCTCTTGCTTTCGTTTTGGTATTTTTGAACTTTTAAAAATATTGTGCTTTCTCCCCTAACCACTACAAATTTCCTTCTCTATTTATTTAACAAAGGTTGAACATTTGCTATGTGTACTTTCTTGAAATACTAGTGTCACGATGATATGACCGAACTATCATACAGTAAAACCTGCAGGGCAATGAGCCTTTCTGAAAGAGCATGTTGCTCTGCTTTTAATTTTTTTTTCGAGAATTTCCCTTACTGTCAGAACTGGCTCCTCCAGTGGGTGATGGGTAGATGGGTCAAGTGAGCGACCATCAAGGGTCTTACAGGAGGCTGTAGAGGCCAGGAGTGGAATTGATGTGCACGCCTGTCTACCCACATTCCACTGGCCAGAACTCAAGTCACGGGGCCCCACCTAACTGCAGGGGGGCTGGGGAATCAAGCCGTGGGCCAAGGAAACTGAGGCCACACATGGTTCTGCTGAGCACTCATTTGGTGCCACAGGCTGAAGAACTGGAGAGGGCAGAGCAGTGAAGCGTGTGCGGTACAAGGGTGGAGGTGAAGGACAGACGCCAACATTTTCAGGTTAGTGTAACATACTGAGCACTGCCCTAAACACCCTTCTCAGGGCAAAATGCTACCAGCTCTTCCACACCCGGTGTCATGCCAGCACATCCAAGAAGTTCATACTTTTCAAACTGTCTAAGTTTGTGTTTTATCAGGACCTGTCAGCCATTCCACTTGGTTTGCCTACCTGCCCCATATCCTCTCAGGAATTTGGTGTACATGGAAGTCTTTTGTGCCTGGAAAGAAACATTTAAAGTTTTAAGTAATGTTTAATTTACTAAAGTTATGTATTTAGAAGCCCAGTGTTGGTAGGACTTTAAATTGAACTTGAATATTGTTTTATTCTACTTATAAAACTAATAGCTTTAGTAAAAATGTGAATAATCTCTTTCACTTTGACCAGTGTTGATTTAACGCACAAATTAACAGATAAGTCATTCTTAGTACAGAGACCCCCAGACCTTGTGAGTATAAAAGAGTGCCACTGGGGGTCAGTGGGGGACCTGTGGGCGTCTCCACAGGGGGACACTTAACACTATTTATGCTCTTAGTTAATCACTTTTCCAGGTAAACACTTTAAGTGCCCAAGAGGGCTAACTCTGTGTGTGGGTAATTTTTTATTAATAAGAGTTCTAAGTACAATAACAAATTTAACCTGACATTTAGGGGAAAAAAAATGCTTCACCCTCTAACATTTGTTCATGTAGAAAAACCTGTTCTGAACATTTTACTCTCTAATTTTAATGCTTACACCATAATACTTCTAAGTCTATAACTTTATTTTAGGTTTAATGTTAATAATCCTATAGTGTTGCATCTGGTCAAAGAAACTAGAAAGCATCAGGTAGAAATTAAAATATCCTGAATATAAGACTTGACTAAAAGGCTTTTCTAAAAGCCTTTTAAAACAAAACAACCTAAAATTAGAATGCTTTTGGCAGAAAAATTAACAACTATGAACAAAATTAACATTACATAATATTTTAGCAAGAACTGCATTATAATACTATTGTTTTACATATAGTAGAGTGACTTACAACATACTAAATGCCTATTTTATATCAGAAATAAAAATATCTTTATCAAAAATACTTTTTAATGTAGTTTCGCACTTTTGGGAGATTCTGTCCCCAGTAAATGGCAGGAACACAATTTAGAAGATGAAAGGTGTGATACATATTTTTTTGGCTGCGTGTGGACTCTCTCTAGTTGCAGTGAGCGGGCTACTCTTCAATGCAGTGCATGGGCTTCTCATTGCGGTGGCTTCTCTTGTTGCAGAGCACGGGCTCTAGGCTCGCGGGCTTCAGTAGTTGTGGAGCACGGGCTCTAGAGCGCAGGCTCGGTAGTTGTGGCACACAGGCTTAATTGCTCTGCATCATGTGGATCTTCCCGGACTAGGGATCAAAGCCGTGTCCCCTGCACTGGCAGGCAGATTCTTAACCACTGCGCTACCAGAGAAGCCCGTGGTACATTTTTAAATTAAAAGACCTAACTTAATTGAGTTGTCAAATAGATATTATCAGCAAAATCTTTCCAGGAGCACTTAAATTTGTCACAAATCTGATAAATCACCTGCCAACAACTGGGGTTTTTAAGTTCTCTATCCATTTTATGAGAGAACATTCCAAAAGTGAACTTGCACTTTGCCTGGCTTGGTTCAGAACCTACATATGTATTAAAAGAAACCAGTTAGGAACAAATATCTTGTCAAAGATGAGGAAGATGGGTCTGTTATAGATGGATCCTGCACAAGGCACTTTTCTTATTTTATGTTGCTTGTGTAGCTTCAGACATCAAAAAACTCATAGAGAAGTTACACACACACACACACACACACACACACACACACACACGAAGAGCCAAAAACAAAACCAACCTACTTTGTAACCTTGGTATGACCAAGGGGTCAGAATTTGCTCTTGTTGCAACATTTCTTAATTTCCATCATCACATGAAATTTAAAGTAAGTCCCAGATAAGAAGACACTGTAAGGTCTAGGGGCTGAGCACAGAGAGGCTGACAGTCCCTGTCATTCCAGGAAGACCCACAGAGTCAGATGCTGAGAAACAGTCTTCTGCCATGAAAATAACTTTCTCATCTGCCCGCTTACATATTTCTCTCCCACTGTTGTACCTTAAGAGGCAACTATTATGTTATGGAAAAGAGCATGGAAAGATACAGTGAAAAATGAAGCAGGGCATGAAAAAGGTGGCCAGACCATCCTCCGAGCTCAGTGTAAGGAGAACTCATCGGCCTCCTGGAGCTGTCCAATCCAGTGCTCGGTGCCTTTCAGGCCCCATCTCAGCAGATCCTCCCTCAGCTCTGGAAGAACAAAGGGGTCACTATTGTCCACACTGAAGTCTCATGGAGGTCAGGAGAAGACCATGGTTTCTCAAGCAAGAGGTCTTACTCCTTTCTATCATGATCACAGCACCTGGCACCCTGTAGGCGCTTAATATGGTGGTTGAATATTGTTGAATGACCCGAAGACTGGGTCAGGTTTAAATCACCAGGATTCATGCAACAAACAGAACCCACTGCCATCATGACATCATTTTGCAACCTGCTTTGAGCTGTGCACGCCTTCTCAGGGCTGAGAAGAAGCAGGTAGACACAATGGAGAATATTATGGTAGTATCTGTTCATTTGGAAGCTCTGAGAGCTGGTGTTGGTCACGGTATGGTCATCTTTGGTGAACACCAAGGCTAAGCCGAGGTTTCCAGTTTGCGTGTTCTCTGTTTGGGGCTCTGTGCCACCTGCGTGCTAATGGCTAATACCCACCAAGCAATACAAGGAACTAGTCACAGAATTCAGGGGTCCTGTCTGATCTCTGGAGTGGAAGCAGCATATATATATATATATATATATATATATATATTTTTTTTTTTTTTGTAAAGAAATATTGTGTTTGTGCAGCATCCATACCACAGACAGTTCTGGAGCCCTGGAACTTGCTGAGGGGTTGCTTCGCAGCCTTAGGAGGGACCCAAGTGAAATCTGAAACTTGGGGGCAAGGAGGGACTGAGAAAGAGGCGGACCCCTCCAGATGGGACAGTGGCAAGTTTAAGAAGGAAGGGAACTTACTTACGAGGCTTGTCTTGAGCAGCTGCAAGATGAGTAGATCTCTGCACCCACCTGCCTGAATCTTAAAAGTTTATGTAGTGGTCTCAACTGGATTCAGTTATGTAGACCATTCAGATGGTCTCAACTACACATTACTCTCAAGATTGCATCCTTGAACCCAGCTCCTAGTGTGGGATGGGTGGGCAGAACAGACGTTGCAAGGACAGGGGAGGGGTGAGCAGCTTCTGAGTGCCTGGGTCCAGCTCGCAGGCCAGCCAGCGGTCACGTCCTGTCCATGGCCCCCTGCAACATGAGGATGCAGGCGATCCAGAGGCTGAGACGGTTTCCACCAGAAGCCTTCTATGAGCTGGCCAGGAAAGACAAAGGCAAAGGACTGGGATGCAGTAGAATGAGTGTGACACTTGGGAACCATGAAAAGTGTGGGGCAGAAGTGAGACCCCGGTTCTCCCACGTGCTTTCTGAGATGGACCATAATGGATTCAAAGTTCTCACCAGCAGTGAACCTATTAGATCTGAGATAGAATTTCCTAGTGTGGGGTCCCATGGGCTCCCGGATGAGGTGTGAGCAGCAGAAGGTTAATGTCGGGGCTTGTCAAGTAAAGATGCTTGGGTTGTGTTGTACAGGCATTTGTGATGTTCACTCACCCTGATTAAGAGCCGCTTAAAGGGCCGCTTAATTAGAGATACACAGGGAAGCCAAGGGAAAAATGGATATTGTGGTCCTAAGCGTGAAGGACGCCCATTCTGTGTTTTTGTGACAGAGGATGCTGGGAAGGAGGGGGCATTAAGGAAACAGATAGAGGCCTTGGGGCTTTGGGGGAAATGGAATTGCTCCGGGGTGAGAGTGGGCAGGGTGATCTGCTGCCTCTGAGCCTGTGCTGTCCAGTGCAGGAGCCACTAACCACGTGTGTCCATGGAGCATTTGAACTGTAGCTTGTCTGAACTAAAGGGCATTGACACCGGCTTCTGAACTCTTAGTATGAAAATAAGTCTGTAAATAGCTCATTAATATTTACACTGATGATATCTTGAAATGATACTACTTTGCATATATTCGGAGTAAGTAAAACATATTAAAATTAATTTTAAATTAATCATGTTTTTAAATGGAACTACTAGAAAATTTGAAATTGCTTATGTGGCTTGAGATAGATTTCTGTAAGACAGTGCTACTGTAAACCACGGGAAGGGAGAACATCTCTGCTCCAAAGTCTTGGGATGGGTTTTTAGCCAGTACAGCAAGGATCAGCTTCGCCAGAGGGTCAGGGCCAGCTGGCAGCCAAAGGACAGGGATCAACTGCCAGTGAGTGTTGTCGTTGGATGTAGTTGGGACCATGCCTGGGACACCCAGGACCACCAGCATCACAGGACTCAGGAGGGGCTGGGTCTTCAAGCAAACTGATGGGGGCATCTGTCTGACAGAGAGGAATGTCACTGTTTCCCAGAGGTTGCCATGGGTACACAAACCATGTTCTCTGGCATTGGCTCACCTCCACAGAGCCCTACTAGAGCAGTGCCTGTTACGTGTGTGCAGCAGACTAAAGCAAAGAGACTGGTTCAAGGCCGGAGAACACCTGTGATCCTGGGTTGCCCCCAAGGTACCTTGGAGAAACTCTAGGGTTCCCAGGGTTCCCTACCAGTTTGAAAATCTCTGTTCCTGCAGCACGTCCTTTACAGGTCTGCTCCATGTATCTATCTGCTCTGTGCAGGTGGGAAGCTGTTTTCCAGAAGGCCCTGTGGGGAAGTGGCTTGCTTTGTTTCCTGGCCTGTACATGTGAATGTCTTTGCTTTAAAAAAGGGTTCACCGTGGGGTTTCATTTGCAACCCCCAGTAGTATACTTTGGAAGTGCTTATACAGGATACAGTCCTAGCATTCCAGAAGCTCCTTCCTGGGGCAGAAGACAATGTGCAGTGTGGGAAGGACCTCGCACCAGGGGAAGGAAGACCTGGGCCTGGGTCTGGCCTCACAGGTCACTGATTTTAGACAAGTCACCCTCCCTATCTGGCCATCAGCTATGCTGTATCTTTACTAGATGGGGGAATCAGGATACGAGGTGGCTCCTGACCTATGTGAGAATTTTAAAATGCCCCAAATGAGCATGCACAGAAAAATTCAGTTTTGCTTAGCATTTTGGGTTTTTCTTGCACTGCTTGGAGACGGAGGGGGACATCTCATGTTAAGAGCTCTTGGATTAGGTTAATTGTAAGATTCCTTTCATTTGTAAAATATTATGTAAAAGTAGAAGTATTAAAGAATAAATTGCATTTGTGGTTCCAAATAATTAAGAAAAGCAATTTCATGGGCCATGGGGCAAAAAACAGTAGGCGTAAATGGAGTCAATTCCCTAAGGAGATATGATGTTCCCAATCTGCATGCAAATGTTAATGCATTTTCCAACTTAAAAGAAACATCACATTTAGAGTTTAGAGATTCATTATCTCCTGTGGCTAGTGGTGCTGTCAGTCCAACTTGGCTTACATATATTAGCCAGCAAAAATCATGCACAACTGGTCACATTAAAACTTTAAACCTTGTGATTCAGTGTCCTGTCAACATGTTCATATAGACCAGGAGGGCAGACTTTTTCTGTGAAGGGCCAGATAATAAAGATTTGAGGCTTTGGAGACCATATGGTTTCTGTCGCTCTGCTCTTGTAGTTTGTATGGCTGAGCAGCCAGAATCAACATATGGGTGTGGCGATGTTGGAAATTTAATAAATAGTAATTAATTAAACTTGATTTATTGACAAAAAAAGAATCATCAATGTAACATTTTATTAGTGACTGTTAATGAGGTATATGTAATTTGCTGGTAAATTTTAAGGTGTTTTGTGAGAAATTGAAAACTCTTAACGATGGCAACCCTCTAATTTTGCCACTGGCAAAATCGTAGGTCGAAAATATTTGTTCTCCATTCTTTGCTTCTGGTTAGAGCCTCATTAGGTCAATTATTTACCTGCGTTAAGAAAGAGGAATAAAAGTATAAGAATACTCTATTGAGGTTCAATAATTTGTGAGCACATATAGACCTTTATTTTCTAAATATGCATTTAATATTTTTACTGAAAAAGTAATTGTGCCATTGTTTTGTGGCTTTTTTTCCCCAGATATTTTAAGAAAAGTTGTACAGAAGGAGTTTGACCTATCAACGGATTATGAGAAGGTAATTTTGATTGATGAATTTGTTAGCAAAAAATAAATATGCGCAAAACTTTGGCTGATTTGAAAGTAAATCTTTAAACAACGAGTTGTTTTACCTGTGAATTTAGTAACCTTTCTTGACTAAGAAGCTTTATGGAGTACTGAAATGCCTTATAAATCCCATTTGAACTACAGCAGAAATTTCAAAAGTAGCATTTGAAGAAACATTCAGCTTTCAAGCTGTATGTTATTGAAAAACTAAAATTTCCTTAAAGGAAGTCTTATGCTACTTTTTTTAGACAAGGGATGAGAACCCCTTAACTAAATGGAATGGTTTGAACATCCCTAAAAGTAGGCATGCGTACTTTTAACATACACATGCATACTTGTAGAAGAAAGAGAATTAATTCTTACTAGAGCTCTTCCACAAGGAAGTGATGTGCGGGCTTGGTGTTAAAAAGATAAGCAGGGCTGGAACAGGTGGGGAGGCGGCTTTGCTGGCGTTCCAAGCTGTGGGGACCACGTGAGCAGAGGATGAGATGTGAGGGGAAGAAACACAGGGATGGAGACGGTGGGTGAGAGGAAGAGGAAGAACAGGTGAGCTGGGGCCAGATCAGGGGAGGGCCTTGAAGGCCTTACTCAGATGAGTGGACAACAGTATTGTCAGAAAGTATCCAGGCACCTTTCATGTCTCTACTTAATACCAAGGTTAGGGTTAGGGTTAGGGTTAAGGTGTTGTTAATTCACTCTGTTTGCATCCACGAGATTAACTTACCTAAACAGAAGAGTGTGTTATTTCGATTTTGGCCTATGATGAATGTCGGTTGCCAGTGAAATAAACAGACGACTGTTTTTGCATTGAATGTTAGGATAATAAAAATTAGTTGAATCTGTTTGTCAAGCTATTAGTCCTGCAGGGTCAGACGATTCGTTCCATCCTTTCCTGGTACAAAGGTGGTTATCAAGACAACAATAAAGGTACCAGTGGACTTTTATTTATTTAATGGCCAGCACAACAGAGGTGAATGACAGTGTCTCCAGCGGGTGTGAAGGCAGTGAACTCTTGCCCAGTGGTGGGGACAGTGGCTGCATATTCTCAATTTGCAATAAAATGATACTTAAGGGAAAAGTGAATGCAGAAGCCAAAGAGGAAGTTCTCATCTCGAGGCCATTTATGTGTATAAAAGAGGATGAGCCAGATACACACTAGTGCCTACGCCTTCCCTCCTACCACAGAAAGCATTTTCATTCTTCAATGCCACTGGCTTCATTTATATCTTCCAAACATGATTGCCCATGTGTGCCTGCTTCCCTGGGCAGAATAAAATGACCTTTGCTTTTATATTTGTATTGAAAATTTGCATGCCGTTAGCAGCCCAGCCTGAATGCCAGTTAGCTCTGGCAAGGAATGGGTTGGGCGTGAGAGGCTGAACTCTCTCATCTGGGCCCAAGCCTTAGAGGACCAGGTCCTCAGACTCTGAGGTCACTCTCAGCAGCCTGACAAGTATGAGCCAGAGTTGGCTGCCACCGTCCACGGCAGGACTCTCAGTTGGACGAGTCCTTTATGGTTGGCTCGATATTAGACTTGGAGTTCCTTACTTGGGGATCTCCTTACTTCCTGACCTCCTCTCCACCTCAGGTGTCTTTACAAATGGATAAAAACTGTTTGGGTAGAGCTGGTGTAGAGAAAGGAGCCAGAACTGGGCCCACATGAATGAACAGAATCCCGCCCTAGGTGTGGAATTGGGTCATGTTTTCCATTTATCCAAGGAAGAGGGATTTGGTTAAGCAAAGACACCAAAGAAGCCGGGGCTCCTTGGGAAGCGAGCTTTCTGATTGGCCTTAGGGAGATAAATGCTGGGTGTGTTTGGTCAGAGTCCCCGAAGCAGACCCTGAGTCAAGGACTCCAGGGCAAGTCACTTATTTGGGAGGTGCAGGGAACCCTGGCTGTGAAGTGCGAGGTGACACAGCGGAGGGAGGGCCGCTTGTAGAGGGTGTATCATTCCGCCACCTGCCACAGGAGGCAACAGAGCTCCATCCTGGTAGAGGAGCTGTGCTAGACACGGAAGACACCGGTGTGGGAATTAGCCCGTGGGAAGGTGAAAGAGCTGAGGTATTTATACACCAAGACTGAGGAGGCACTTAATCATAATCATGACACGGGGCTTGTTTTAAAGACAGATTCCTGGTCTTACCCAAATCCCCTGACACTTCTCCAGGGGAGGGGCCTGAAATCAGTGTTTTTAACACACACTGTGAGGGGCTTATGACTGGTGAGGTTGGGAGGTAACAAGCCCGTGGGGCCCGGACCCAGAGAGGGAGGCTGGGGTCACTCAAGACGCCCTGTGGGTCCCCAGGGGCATGTGTATCTGAACTGCCCATCCCAACATTTCAGATGATGCCGCCTTTAAAGGTTATTACCATCGCAAACATTGTTCTTCCGCACCTGTGAAAATCTGCCAGCTAAGGCAATGGCTTCCAAACTTGGATTTCCTGGACCAGACAATTTGAAAAACGTCATCTGGGGAACACCATGGAGCCACAAAATTTTATTTAACCACGTGAGGACATTTTGAGTCAACTATAACAACAATAATGACTCTGTCCCGCTTCATACGTATGTCACCTCCCTCTTCCAAAAAGGATAGTCTTATAAATTGAGCAAATGAGGTAAGCACTGTGAAAGGACAAGTGTAGGACTCCATGGCATCATGAAGGAGGGATGTACAGCAAACCCAGACGTTGTTATCAAGACAGACTTCCTGGAGAAAGCAACGTCCAAACTCAGACTTGAGTTTCATCGGCAGAAGAGTGGTGGGAATAAGGTTCAAGCAAGAGGGAGCCCAAAGTGAGGAAAGGGAGAGAGACCATGATGCTTTCTGGGGACTAGAGTGCTCAAGAAGAATGGGGACGTGAAGCCAGAATTAAATAACATAGGACCACGTGGAGGAGTTTGAATTAAACATGGTGGGAATCCATGGAATGCTGTTAAACAAGGGAATGATGCCATAAGATTGTCATTTTAAAAAGAGGACACTTGGAAGTTGGTGCCTTGGGCTCTGGGGTTCTAGGCAGCCACTGATTCTCTGTTTCATGGAGACCATGTGGTTGTGGTTAGTGTGTTAAACATTTGTAACTTTCCCTGTAGTTCCCCTTGTCCGTAACTGATTAGCATACTGATTAAGAACCTTTCAAGAAATCCAATGTAAATCCAAATGTGAGCCCTAGAGCTTGACGGTACCCCAAACACTGTTTGTCTAATAAATGCTCCTTTTATGTTCCTGTCTTGTGTCATCCTCCCCTCCCTTGATTTCCTCTGTGTGGGATATTAATGGTCTCAGTTGTGGTTAATGACTCCAATAATGTTTTCTGTTTTCTTGATGCATGCTGCCTCTGCTTGCACAAACTCTGCAACGGCTTTGACTTCCTCAGCCAGAAAATGTAGTCTTGATTCTGAAGGTAAAGTCCTCACTTGCTGTTTCATGTTGCTCTGTCTAAAGCCCGCGAGTGGTGTGACGCTTTTGCCAGAACTTTCTGTTCACTGTCATCTCCACTGTGATGATTTTTAAATTGTTTCCTTTTTGTTTCTGCCATCATCTTCCATCCTATCTTTCAGCTTTTGTAGTCCACGAAAGAATAGCAACCCATCTGCAAATTTAAATCTTGAGCGTCTCTTCAACACAGTCCACAAAGCACTCCGGAGATCTTGGTATATCAGGAAATAATTTAGGTTCTTGCCAGATCTTGGCCAGACTTTTAAGTGTAGACGTGAACTCTGGAAATGACATAATCTTGTTCCTCATACTGTTTAGCCTAATATTGAGTAGTGACATTGGAAAGCTTATATACAAAATATAAAATCTGTATTTGGAGCTAAAGATAGTGCATTGAAAACATTTCAGTACCCCTTCTCTCCTGGGTTTGGGGTTCAGTGTTATAACTTTTTTTTGGCTGTGCCATGCAGCTTGCAGGATCTTAGCTTCCCAACCAGGGATCAAACCCATGCCCCCTGCAGTGGAAATGTGGAGTCCTAACCATTGGACCACCAGGAAGTTCCCAGAAACAATTTCTAAAAATAGTAACAATTTAGAATACTTGCTGAGAAAGATAGCAAAATAAGTAAGAATTTGGAGTGTTTGGAGCTGGTTTCTCAGTTGGCCAATGATGTGAGTCTTCAAGGGTGGGTTACACACCGGCAAATAACGACTTTTCATGGCCGTGGTGTCCAGCTTAGCTTAAGAAGGCTGCATCAAAATTGCAATCACCTTTTTTCTTTTTAGCATTTTAACCTTAATATAGAAGTAGATAATATTCAAGTGCCATGTGCACCTAGCTTAATACTCATAAGCGTTTGCCCACGAGTTAGCTAATACTGATTGAACATTTGCTGTGTGCTGGGCACTTTGCTAGTTGTTTACACATTAACTCATTTAATTATCTGTCCCTCACAATATGCTGATGACATTAATGCTAATGTAACATTTCCTAGTTTAGAGAATTAAAAGCCGCCCCTGCTGGGATTTAAAGCAGGTCCTCTGACTCCAAGTTCACTGCTCTCTCCTAAGACATCCCACTTGCTTCTAGGAACAAGGCTTGGGTTTCGTTTTCCTTTGCTCAGCTTGGCTTCAGAATGTATTGTTATCTAGCTGGTCCATTACAAACCATTACAGGTTGCAAACCGCCAACCTGTAATTTTCTGCCATTCTTTTAAAGTGTCTTGCTTTATGGAAATGTAACTGCATACATGGATTGGAATGAGAACGAGTTTTATCATCCTGTTGCATTAATTTTGATTTAGCCTGGAATAAAGCCATCAGTGATTATGAAAATAGGTTTAGGTCACTTGATTGTATCTAGCTATTGTGCTAGTTCCTAGGAACCTAGGAGCTATCTGAGACTTAGCTGGTGAGGCTGGGCTCAGCAGCCTGAAAGGGGCACTTAGCAAGTGTCTGCTCCACGCCAGGTACTTTCCATGGCACCTTGTCACTAATCATACATTATCTGCAATGTTCACAAGGACCTTATAAGGTACGTATTTTATTCCCAGTACATGGGTGGGGAAACTGAGTGGCCTGTGAGTAACATGTCTGATTTGGAAAGTCTGAGCCTTTTTTTCTAAATTTGGATATATTCCAGATTCTTTCATAACTAAATATGAATTTGTCATTAATCGATCCAATCCAAACTACTTTGAATCCTTAATAACTATTACTAGTTCTATCTTTCTGGTGAAAAACATAAGGTTACTCATTATGCAAGGACTTCTGCCAAAATTTGTCATGCCGTTTAAAAACAAACAAAATACCTTTGGGGTTGAAATGACACCGTTTGCAACTTGACCCTGAATTTGGATATTTTCCTGGAAGTTGAAAGAAGGTAGTAACTGCTTGATTCCATATTCTGATAACTCAGATCTCTGCTTCCTTTACACACACACACACACACACACACACACACACACACACCCCTCAAGATTTAATTCATGATGGCAAATAGCTTAAAAAGCATGAAATGTGTACACTGTGGAATGTTCTACGTGTAATTTTATGTTACAGTATGTGCTGTTTCTTTTGTTTGACTTGCAGATTATCTACTATGAGATCGGGATTATTATCTGTGCTGTCCTGGGATTGCTGTTTATTATTCTGATGCCTCTGGTGGGGTTTGTCTTTAGTTTGTGTCGTTGCTGTAACAAGTGTGGTGGAGAAATGCACCAGCGACAGAAGAAAAATGGGGCCGCCCTCAAGAGCTACTTTACACTCTCCCTCTTGGTGATTTGTATATTTATAAGGCAAGTAGCATCTTGGACAACAGCTGATTGTGTTTTAGGTTGATGAGAAATGTCTTGTGTTTTAACTGTTGAGCATGAGTTGGAAACAGCAACAAAATACAAAAAACAGAAAACAGAAAAGAGGGAACAAAAATGCTTGCCCAGCACATCACTATAAGCAGAAATTAGTGCTGTAACCAGGCTGCTCTAGTTTATGTGATAAGCCAACCTCGTGTTTTTTTTTCGTTTTGAAGCCATCCTGATAAATCTGGGACTGAAGAAAGCATTCACCTCCCAGGACAGCACCTCCTTCCTCTTAAATAGCTCTCTCGAAACAGGCAGCATGCAGGAAGGCAGAGCAAGTATTTCTAGTTGATTTGTACGTCCGAAGGGATCTTTTGCAAGAAAATTTTTTTTAATTGAAGTATCATTGATTTACAATATTATGTCACTTTCAGGTGTACAGCACAGTGATTCAGTTATTTATATATATATATATAAATATATGTATTTTTTCAGATTCTTTTCCCTTATAGGTTATTACAAAATACTGAGTATAGTTCCCTGTGCCATACAGATGGGTAGAGTCCCTGAATTGGGGAATTTGAGAATATTGTTGGATGGAGTTAACTTTCTAATTATACGCCCAGTTTTTTTTTTGTTTTTGTTTTATTTTTCTCATTTTTATTAGGAACTTAAAAAAAAATCTTTATTTTATTTATTTATTTTTAAACAGCAGGTTCTTATTAGTTATCTATTTTACACATATTAGTGTATACATGTCAATCCCAATCTCCCAATTCATCCCACCACCACCCCACCCCCGCTTTCCCCCCTTGATGTCCAGACGTTTGTTCTCTACATCTGTGTCTCTATTTCTGCTTTGCAAACTGGTTCATCTGTACCATTTTTCTAGATTCCACATATACGCGTTAATATATGATATTTGTTTTTCTCTTTCTGACTTATTTCACTCTGTATGACAGTCTCTAGGTCCATCTACGTCTCTACAAATGACCCAATTTCATTCCTTTTTACGGCCGAGTAATATTCCACTGTATATATGTACCACATCTTCTTTATCTATTTGTCTGTTGGTGGGCATTTAGGTTGCTTCCATGACCTGCCTGTTGTAAATAGTGCTGCAGTGAACATTGTGGTATGTGACGCTTTTTGAATTCTGATTTTCTCTGGGTATGTGCCCAATAGTGGGATTGCTGGGTCATATGGTAATTCTATTTTTAGTTTTTTAAAGAAGCTCCAACTGTTCTCCATAGTGACTGTATCAGTTTACATTCCCACCAACAGTGCAAGAGGGTTCCCTTTTCTCCACACCCTCTCCAGCATTTGTTTTTTGTAGATTTTCTGATGATGCCCATTCTAACTGGTGTGAGGTGATACCTCATTGTAGTTTTGATTTGCATTTCTCTAATAATTAGTGAGGTTAAGCAGCTTTTCACATGCCTCTTGGCCATCTGTGTGTCTTCTTTGGAGAAATGTCTATTTAGGTCTTCTGCCCATTTTTTGATTGGGTTGTTTTTTCTTTTAATATTGAGCTCCATGTGGTGTGTATATATTTTGGAGATTAATCCTTTGTACATTTATTCCTTTGCAAATATTTTCTCCCATTCTGACGGCTGTCTTTTTGTCTTGTTTATAGTTTCCTTTGCTGTGCAAAAGCTTTTAAGTTTATTTAGGTCCCATTTGTTTATTTTTGTTTTTATTTCCATTGCTCTAGGAGGTGGGTCAAAAAAGATCCTGCTGTGATTTATGTCAGAGTGTTCTTCCTATGTTTTCCGCTGAGAGTTTTATAGTGTCTGGTCTTACATTTAGGTCTTTAATACATTTGAGTTTATTTTTGTGTATGGTGTTAGGGAGTGTTCTAATTTCATTCTTTTACATGTAGCTGTCCAGTTTTCCCAGCACCACTTATTGAAGAGACTGTCTTTACTCCATTGTATATCCTTGCCTGCTTTGTCATAGATTAGTTGACCATAGGTGCATGGGTTTATCTCTGGCCTTTCTATCCTGTTCCATTGATTTATGTTTCTGTTTTTGTGCCAGTACCATACTGTCTTGATTACTGTAGCTTTGTAGTATAGTCTGAAGTCAGGGAGTCTGATTTCTCCAGCTCCCTTCTTTTCCCACAGGATTGCTTTGGCTATTCCGGTCTTTTGTGTTTCCATACAAATTTTAAGATTTTTTGCTCTAGTTCTGTTAAAAAAAAAATCCATTGATAATTTGATAGGGATTGCATTGAATCTGTATATTTCTTTGGGTAGAATAGTCATTTTCACAATATTGATTCTTCCAATCCAGGAACATGGTATATCTCTCCATCTCTTTGTGCCATCTTTGATTTCTTTCATCAGTGTCTTGTAGTTTTCTGAGTACAGGTCTTTTACCTCCTTAGGTAGGTTTATTCCTATGTATTTTATTCTTTTTGTTGCAGTGGTGAATGGGATTGTTTCCTTAATTTCTCTTTCTGATCTTTTATTGTTAGTGTATAGGAATGCAAGAGATTTCTGTGCATTAATTTTGTATCCTGCTACTTTACCAAATTCATTGATTAGCTCTAGTAGTTTTCTGGTGGAGTCTCTAGGATTCTCTATGTATAGTATCACATCATCTGCAAACAGTGCAGTTTTACTTCTTCTTTTCCAATTTGGATTCCTTTTATTTCTTTTTCTTCTCTTTTGGCCATGGCTAGGACTTCCAGAACTATGTTGAATAATAGTGGAGGAGGGGACATCCTTGTCTTGTTCCTGATCTTAGAAGAAATGCTTTCAGTTTTTCATCATTGAGAATGATGTTTGCTGTGGGTTTGACATATATGGCCTTTATTATGTTGAGGTAGGTTCCCTCTATGCCCACTTTCTGGAGAGTTTTTATTATAAATTGGTGTTGAATTTTGTCAAAAGCTTTTTCTGCATCTATTGAGATGATCATGTGGTTTTATTCAATTTGTTAATATGATGTATACATTGATTGACTTGTGTATGTTAAAGAATCCTTGCATCGCTGGGTTAAATCCCACTTGATCATGGTGTATGATCCTTATAATGTGTTGCTGGATTCTGTTTGCTAGTATTCTGTTGAGGATTTTTGCACCTATATTCATCAGTGATATTGATCTGTAATTTTCTTTTTTCGTAGTATCTTCGTCTGGTTTTGGTATCGGGTTGATGGTGGCCCAGTAGAATGAGTTTGGGAGTGTTCCTCCCTCTGCAATTCTTTGGAAGAGTTTGAGAAGGATGGGTGTTAGCTCTTCTCTAAGTGTTTGATAGAATTCACCTGTGAAGCCATATGGTCCTGGACTTTTGTTTGTTGGAAGGTTTTTAATCACAGTTTCAATTTCATTACTTGTGATTGGTCTGTTCATGTTTCTGTTTCTTCCTGGTTCAGTCTTGGAAGGTTATACCTTTCTAAGAATTTGTCCATTTTTTCCAGGTTGTCCATTTTATTGGCATAGAGTTGCTTGTAGTAGTCTCTTAGGATGCTTTGTATTTCTGTGGTGTCCATTGTAACTTCTCCTTTTCTATTTCTAATTTTGATTTGAGTCCTCTCCCTCTTTTTCTTGATGAGTCTAGCTAAAGGTTTATCAATTTTCTTTATCTCCTCAAAGAACCACCTTTTAGTTTTATTGATCTTTGCTGTTGTTTTCTTTGTTTCTATTTCATTTATTTCTGCTCTCATCTGTATGATTTCTTTCCTTCTACTAAATCTGGGTTTTGTTTGTTCTTCTTTTTCTAGTTCCTTTAAGTGTAAGGTTAGGTTGTTTATTTGAGACTTTTCTTGTTTCTTGAGGTAGGATTTTATTGCTGTAAACTTTCCTCTTCGAACTGCTTTTGCTGCATCCCATAGGTTTTGGATTGTCGTGTTTTTGTTGTCATTTGTCTCTAGGTATTTTTTGATTTCCTCTTTGATTTCTTCAGTGATCTCTTCGTTATTTAGTAATATATTGTTTAACCTCCATGTGTTTATGTTTTTATCCCTGTAATTGATTTCTTTTTAGTTTATTTATTTATTTATTTATTTTGGCTGCATTGGGTCTTTGTTGCTGTGCGTGGGCTTTCTCTAGTTGCGGCGAGCAGGGGCTACTCTTCATTGTGGTGCGCAGGCTTCTCATTGCGGTGGCTTCTCTTGTTGTGGAGCACGGGCTCTAGGTGCGCAGGCTTCAGTAGTTGCGGTGCATGGGCTCAGTAGTTGTGGCTTGTGGGCTCTAGAGTGCAGGCTCAGTAGTTGCTCAGCTTAGTTGCTCCACTGCATGTGGGATCTTCCTGGACCAGGGGTTGAACCTGTGTCCCCCGCATTGGCAGGTGGATTCTTAACCACTGCGCCACCAGGGAAATCCCTTGTAATTGATTTCTAATATCATAGCATTGTGGTCAAAAAAGATGCTTAATATGATTTCAATTTTCTTAAATTTACTGAGGCTTGATTTGTGACCCAATATGTGATCTATCCTGGAGAATGTTCCATGTACACTTGAGAAGAAAGTGTAACCTGCTGTTTTTGGATGGAATATCCTGTAAATATCAATTAAATCTATCTGGTCTGTTGTGTCATTTAAAGCTTGTGTTTCCTTATTAGTTTTCTGTTTGACTGATCTGTCCATTGGTGTAAGTGAGGTGTTAAAGTCCCCCACTATTATTGTGTTACTGTCAATTTCCTCTTTTGTAGCTGTTAGTGTTTGCCTTATGTATTGAGGTGCTCCTATGTTGGGTGCATATATATTTAAAATTGTTATATCTTCTTCCTGGATTGATCCCTTGATCATTATGCAGTGTCTTCTTTGTCTCTTGTATTAGTCTTTATTTTAAAGTCTATTTTGTCTGATATGAGAATTGCTACTCCAGCTTTCTTTTGATTTCCATTTGCATGGAATATCTTTTTCCACCCCCTTACTTTCAGTCTGTATGTGTCCCTAGGTCTGAAGTGGGTCTCTTGTAGACAACATATATATGGGTATTGTTTTCATACCCATTCAGCCAGTCTCTGTCTTTGGTTGGAGCATTTAAGCCATTTACATTTAAGGCACTTATCGATGACCATGGTTCCTATGACCATTTTCTTAACTGTTTTGGGTTTGTTTTTGTAGGTCCTTTTCTTCTCTTGTGTCTCCCACTTAGAGAAGTTCCTTTAGCATTTGTTGTAGAGCTAGTTTGGTGGTGCTGAATTCTCTTAGCTTTTGCTTATCTGTAAAGTTTTTAATTTCTCCATTGAATCTGAATGAGATCCTTGCTGGGTAGCGTAATCTTGGTTGTAGGTTTTTCCCTTTCATCACTTTAAATATGTCCTGCTACTCCCTTCTGGCTTGCAGAATTTCTGCTGAAAGATCAGCTGTTAACCTTATGGGGATTCCATTGTATCTTGTTTGTTGCTTTTCTTTTGCTACTTTTTTTTTTTTTTTTTTGCGGTACGTGGGCCTCTCACTGCTGTGGCCTCTCCCATTGCGGAGCACAGGCTCCAGACGCACAGGCTCAGTGGCTGTGGCTCACGGGCCCAGCCACTCCACGGCACATGGGATCCTCCCGGACCGGGGCACAAACCTGCGTCCCCTGCATCGGCAGGCAGACTCCCAACCACTGCACCACC
Source organism: Lipotes vexillifer (assembly GCF_000442215.2). Classification (NCBI taxonomy): domain Eukaryota; kingdom Metazoa; phylum Chordata; class Mammalia; order Artiodactyla; family Lipotidae; genus Lipotes; species Lipotes vexillifer. The sequence goes on along the minus strand of NW_006775205.1, from coordinate 124,207 downwards.
AGGGAAGCCCCTCTTGCTACTTTTAATATTTTTTCTTTGTATTTAATTTTTGAGAGTTTAATTAATATGTGTCTTGGTGTGTTTCTCCTTGGACTTGTCCTGTATGGGACTCTCTGCGCTTCTTGGACTTGATTATTTCCTTTCCCATATTAGGGAAACTTTTGACTATAGTCTCCTCAAATATTTTCTCAGGTCCTTTCTCTCTCTCTTTTCCTTTTGGGACCCCTATAATGCGAATGTTGGTGCATTTAATGTAGTCCCAAAGGTCTCTTAGTCTGTCTTCATTTCTTTTCATTCTTTTTTCTTTATTCTGTTCTGTGGCAGTGATTTCCACCATTCTGTCTTCCAGGTCACTTATCCGTTCTTCTGCCTCAGTTATTCTGCTGTTGATTCCTTCTAGTGTATTTTTCACTTCAGTTATTGTGTTGTTCATCCCTGTTTGTTCTTTAATTCTTGTAGGTGTTTGTTCTTTTTTTCTTCTAGGTCTTTGTTAAACATTTCTTACATCTTCTCTATCTCTGCCTCCATTCTTTTTCCAAGATCCTGGATCATCTTCACTATCATTATTATGAATTGTTTTTCTGGAAGGTTGCCTATCTACACCTCAGTTAGCTGCTTTTCTGGGGTTTTATCTTGTTCATTGTCTACATCTGGTACATAGTCCTCTGCCTTTTAATTTTGTGTATCTTTTTGTCAATGTGGTTTTTGTTCCACAGGCTGCAGGATTGTAGTTCTTCTTGCTTCTGCTGTCTGCCCTCTGGTGGATGAGGCTATCTAAGAGGCCTGTGCAAGTTTCCTGATGGGAGGGACTGGTGGTGGGTAGAGCTGGGTGTTGCTCTGGTGGGCAGAGCTCAGTAAAACTTTAATCTGCTTGTCTGCTGATGGATGGGGATGAGTTCCCTCCTTGTCAGTTGTTTGGCCTGAGGTGACCCAGCACTGCCACCTACAGGCTCTTTGGTGGGGCTAATGGCGGACTCTGGGAGGGCTCACACCAAGGAGTACTTCCCAGAACTTCTGCTACCAGTGTCCTTGTCCCCGTAGTGAGCCACGGCCACCCCCCTGCCTCTGCAGGAGACCCTCCAACACTAGCAAGTAGGTCTGGTTCAGTCCCCTATGGTGTCACTGCTCCTTCCCTCTGGGTCCTCACATGCACACTACCTTGTGTGTGCCCTCCAAGAGTGGGGTCTCTTGTCCCCCAGACCTGTCGAAGTCCTGCAATCAAATCCCGCTAGCCTTCAAAGTCTGATTCTCTGGTAACTCCTCCACCTGTTGGTGGATGCACATGTTGGGAAGCCTGACATGGGGCTCAGAACCTTCACTCCAGCGGGTGGACTTCTGTGGTATAAGTGTTCTCCAGTTTGTGAGTCACCCACCCAGTGGTTATGGGACTTGATTTTATTGTGATGGTGCCCCTCTTACCGTCTTAGTGTGGCTTCTCCTTTGTCTTTGGATGTGGGGTATCTCTTTTGGTGAGTTCCAGTGTCTTCCTGTCTGATCGTTCAGCAGTCAGTTATGATTCCGGTGCTCTCCCAAGAGAGAGTGAGCGCACGTCCTTCTACTCCACCATCTTGAACCAGTCTCCAAAACATTATCTATATACTCAGTTTTCTTGAGTTTGCAGTTAAGCTGGAATTTGTCTTTTTTTTTTTTTTCAAGTTTGTTAAATGAGGACTTTTATTGTGAGAAAGAAATCAGTTCATTATACCTTTCTCTTCATTTAAGGTGGTAATTACCCTTTGTTGTTGCATTCACAGATTCTTTAGAGAATTATCTTGAAAATTGTGACTTTTAAAACATAGCATCAAAACTCTATTGGGACTTCCCCGGTCGCCCAGTGGTTAAGTCTTCACGCTTCCACTTCAGGGGGCATGGGTTCGATCCCTGGTCGGGGAACTGAGATCCCACGTGCCTTGCGACATGGCTGAAAAAAAAAAAAAGACTCTATTATTGAGTTAAAAATAAATAATAATTATTATAACTAATACATAAATAAATCAAAAAATCCAGCTCCTATAAGTGTACCATTTTCATTAAACATTTCCTTCAGTGTTTCTGCAGGGTAATCTGGAGGCAGAAACCTATATATACTTTAGTGATATATTACCCAGTTATAAAATTTGCATATTTCTGGTTCTAAATGTGTACTTTTTTGGAAATAATATGGAACCCTCTCTTGAAGTCTGGAGCACACTTCATGATTTAGGATGTTTCTTCTGCAGCCCCTGCTGCTGCCATAAGTTTTCCAATGGACTGACAGATTAGATGTACACTGCTTTTAAGATGAAGGTTAGTTGTGAAATCAGATTCCTCAGCTGAGGGTTGTGCTTCACAATACCAGCCCTCTGGTTGTGATACTTGGTCATCTTTCCACATTCCCTCATCCATTCAATCAGTGTGTCATATCCAGAAATAAAGTGCCTATGACATGAGTAATGCTAGGCTTCAAGGAGACCCAGAGACAACGAGGAGTGTCAGTCACATCCTCCTGGATGTGTCTCTGAGCACCACATTTGCTCAGTAGCCATGAGTAAGATCTTTCAAATTTTTCTGAATAACTGATATTGGGGAATTTAAGCAGAAAACAGAATTAAACAGAAATTAAACAAAATTAAACAGAACAATTTAGTTTTGAAGTTTGGGCTGCTAACCCAAGAAGAAAACTTCTTGAAGTGTGGCCATCAGTAGAAGCATGGTGAGATGTATGCTTTGGGGGACCATTCATTGGAATATTGATATATTGCCATATACCCATTGGAGAGCACTGGCCAGTTCTAGAGTTGGTGATACGAAACAGTCCCCAGGTGAGATGCAGTGAGAAAAGCAGTTTGTAGACCACGTGTAGAACACAACACCAGTGATTAAAAACAAAAAAGGAGGGGGATGTGAACACTTGGTTATGTTTGCATAGAGACCATGTGCTTGGTTATGTTTGCATAGAGACCATGTGAAAGGATTGCCGAGACCCTGGCCAAGCGAGTTGCCTCTGAGAAGGAAATTGGTGGCTGTGAAGGGAAGGGAAGCGAACTCGCTTCTTACTGCAACCAGACTTCTTGTTTCTTTTGAATTATCTACCACACTCAGGTATTACTTACTGAATTAGGTACACTAAAAATTAAATTTAGAAAACCAAAAATTCCCCACAAAAAGCAAAAGCCAGTGCACTGCCACTGATTCCAAAGCAGTCAGTTTTTTTGAACAGATATCCTTCTGCTGAAAATAGTGAAATAATAGACCTTAACACAGAACGTAGAGAATGGACTTCAGGACACAGGGAGGGGGAAGGGTAAGCTGGGACGAAGTGAGAGAGTGGCATGGACATATACATACTACCAAATGTAAAGTAGATAGCTAGTGAGAAGCAGCTGCATCGCAAAGGGAGATCAGCTCGGTGCTTTGTGACCACCTAGAGGGGTCGGATAGGGAGGGTGGGAGGGAGATGCAAGAGGGAGGGAATGTGGGGATATATGTATACATATAGCTGATTCCCTTTGTTATACCATGGAAACTAACACAACTTTGTAAAGCAATTATACTCCAATAAAGATATTAAAAAAGAAAAAAAAATAGACCTTAACAATATACTTATAAACGGGATCCAAGTGAATGTGTTAGCTAATTTCATGCACACTTGTTTAACCACCAGGTAGTTTTTGTGGGTGTGTTTCATCTGCAAGACAGGGGTGTGGGTTTCTCTGTCTCTCTCCTGTTTCCCTCTGTGCCCCTGTTCTCTTTGTCCATAATTTGAATCTAACTGCTTCTTCACATTGGATTCTGAAAGGCAGCTTGGATCGGGGCAGTGGTAATTACAGATTTCCCCTGTCTTTCTGCTTTGTGTTTGAAGGATTTTCAGGAATGTACAGACCCTACAGCTGTGGGACTAGTTACCTCCCCCCAGCTACCAGAAGAATGTCGGTTATAGCCCAAAGACCATTCAGACCCTTTTGCATTTCCTTTAAGCCTGAAACTTACATCCTTCATTCATCCAAAGATTTGGACAGCCCTGTGTCTTCCGTTTTGTATACCCTAGACATCAAAGATGAGGCTCAGGTGACAAAGTGCCTTTTGAAAATACTAGCCCTTAGGGCTTCTTGTTAGCATGATTATTTATTTAACAAGTTAAGAATTTTCATTTGATATAAATACATATGATGTAACTTCAGGAAAATTCTTTATTGCATGTACTCATTTACCCAAATAAATATTCACGTATGTAATAATGGGCTTTCAGTTTTTTTAATGGAACATATGTCCTGTATTGGGTTTCTATTTTTAAATTGCACTTTTATTTGCATTACATATAATTATGCAATATACACTTTATAGTTCACCCTGAACTGATTGAATTACTTATATGAGGTTTTAAATACAAAGATATATAAACATTAAAGCTACAATGTCAGAAGTAAACTTGGCTTTCATTTTATATAAAATGAATGCTAAATATATCTTTTATTCTTGAGAACTCAGACCCATCAAACACATTTAGGTAAGTTTTTTTCTCCTGAGTATATTTTAGTTTAGAAAATTCTTTAAAAAGAAATCTGTGATTCTATCCTCCTACACAATCAGCTAAGATACTTTCCCCACCTGAGTAAAACTTATTAATTAGCATAACAATTTTAAATTTCAGTACAATTAAACCAAAGTTGACCAACTATTTGAGGCTAAGTGACAAATTTAAACTAATTTATTTCACATAATACATTGAATTTATATAAGGATTATAAATAGGTCTAAATAAGAGTAGTATTTGAGATAGTTTTGTTTACTTTGAATTCAGACTAGAAGTTTAAAATTCTTTGCTTTGAATTTTTTTTTTAATTTAAGTAGCTATTTTGATGTCATCATTTTAGAACACCTACTGGTTTGCAAGTATTTTCAACAGCATGAGTTGAGTAATTGTTTGCACGTAATCAAAACTAGCCAAGAAGATTAAAGACCAGGAGAAAACAGAAATTTCCATATTATGATTAGATAAAAAGGAGAAGAAACTTATGTCCAAAAAATCAGAAGATTAGAATAAAATAAGAGGGGAAAGAATGTCCACAAAATTAGAAGGCGGAAAGAGAAAGAAAACAAGCTATTAGCCTCTGCTTCCATCGACCTCAGCAGAGATTGGATACTAGTGATAAATAATCTTTGTATATGATTTTTAAAAAATTCTTTCAGAAGCCCAGAGCAGTCTACTTGCCTTTTATCAGGATCAGTTCCTTTTTGTGGCTGAATACTGTTACAATTAAAAAAGAAGTTGGTTTTTAAATTAGTCTTGATTTTTCATCCATCCCATTTTATTAAAAAATTTGAAATCTTTTCTTTTTAATTGAGAAAGGCATAGGTGTTAATGAGAAAGATCCTCTAGTATATGTGGAATATATGTGGTCATATTCTTTTTCCGTTTGAGCTTTTCCAAAGGCAGCTGCAGAGTGTTTGAATTCCATAGAAGTTGACATATGTTTACGTAAGTCTGTTTGACCATCAGCAGAAGATTACATTTCCACGTCTCACTGTGGACTGTTTAAGCAGATGTGTTTTACTCCAGAAAAAGCCAACTTTTCTCTCCTTTCCTTTGCATTTGTCATCACTGCCTTTTTCAGAATTTCAAAAAGGTTATAAGCAACAACAAAAAGGAACAGCTGTGCCTTTATTTCTCCAGAATAGAGGTTATTTCTAAGTTTCCCAGTCTGGTAAGTCAGCTTTTGCCAATTACTGTGGTGAAACTGAATCCCAGTCCTTTTCAGGAAGATGGCTATTTTCAAAGTCCTTTTTTGTTGTTGCTGTTGTTGTTGTTGTTGTTACAATGGGATGTCAATTCCTGGTGTGGAGGCCACAAGCTTCCAGAAAAGAAATTGAGCTAGCATGCCTTGGAAATCATGAGACTTGCTTAATGAGAGAATTAGCTATATAAAATTGAAATCGAAATTGAAAAATTATCTTTAAAAAGTAAGAGATCAGTTACAGACAGAGCATTTATTTGGCTCTTATTGGCTAATTTCATTGTCAGTAGAAATTGGTAGAAAAAACTGCTACAAATTCTAAATGTTTAGCCATGCTCTAAAAACTTTAAGTATTTACTTTCAAGTAGATAAAATCGGTCTGTCCATATAAAATACAGAAGTTATAGTGCTAATATGTCATAAAAATAAATTCCTATCTTCTGCTAAAAATTTCAAGAGATTTTGTTTTACTACATAAAATTTTCGATAGCTTAAAGGCTTTTGTGTCAATGCCAGAGAATTGGTAGTCATTTGACTATCATTTGAAATTTTATTCCCTTTTTGTGTGAGGTGAATTTCCCTCATTATCGTCATATCCTAATAGTTGACTGGTGTTTAAAAAAACAAAACAAAACATTAATTTCATGTGATTTTTTTGTGTGCATGCTTAAAGGAACATTGAATAATAAGGAATGTCTAAATCAACAACAACAAAAAGAATAACTTTTAAATTCTCTATTTGTGTTTAACTAAGGGTTTTAAATTTGGGATTACAAATGGAGACCATCAATTGGTTTGTGTAGTATTTAAAATGTTTTTCTTTGATTTGTTGCTAATATTTATTTTTTTTCACATTTATGAGTTGGAATTCCTTTTTTTTTAAATTTTGTTTTATTTATTTATATATTTTTTGTGGTACGCGGGCCTCTCACTGTTGTGGCCTCTCCCATTGCGGAGCACAGGCTTCGGACGCGCAGGCTCAGCGGCCATGGCTCATGGGCCCAGCCGCTCCGCAGCATGTGGGATCTGCCCGGACCGGGGCACAAACCCGCGCCCCCTGCATCGGCAGGCAGACTCTCAACCACTGCGCCACCAGGGAAGCCCTGTTGCAAATATTTAAAAATGGGAACAAAAAAATTGAAATGGGAGATTTTACATATGAATCCAGATTCCCAGATTTTTGTGAATAATTGGAAGATCTGGTCTTCTTCCATCATGGTAGCACTTACTGGAGCCACAGAGCATCTGCCCCACCCCCAGCTTTATCTCCAGCTCCCACAGGTTCATACCAGGCACTTTGCCCTTCATGCTTTCTGCCTGCCTGTGTAGGCATTTGAATTTGCTGTCTTTAATTTAAATATAAAATTTACAATGAGTTATGAGTGTGAAAATCAGCTTTGAAAGTTGGTAAATTCTATCCCAGAATTCTGTTTAGTACAGTTTTTAAAAAATGATTAATACTTTCATTTTAATTAGAACTATAACTGAGTAACAGAAATGTGTCCTTTTAAATACGGTGTATTGAAATTCAGCATTGTATTGCAATGCTGTGTTTACTGATTGATGATTTTTGGAGTAACAGCATTTATTCAATAAAGGAACAAAGATAGTTTCTGACTTGGACATTCTGAACATATGGCTAATCTTCTAAATGGATCAGATGAAATAAGCCCAGTCCTTAAATCCACCTTCACTGAGCACCCACCATGGACACGAGACCCTGCATTACCCAAGGTTGACAAAGAAGCAGCTTCCATCTCTTTTTAGGGAAGTTAAACATAGGTGGAAATAAAGGCAAAATAGAGTATGAAGTAAGAAAAACCCATCAGAACTTCAGGGCGAGACCTCTGGGAATTCAAGGCAAGACCTCCTCCTCCTATCCAGGGGTTCAGGGAAAGCCACGTGGACTTGGACTTGCTGTTTGTTTCCCAAGTTCACTTTGACTTATATGACAAAAATGGGTCTGGAGCATGATGAATGACAAATAATTTGGACATGATGGGGAGAGAGCAAGGGCCCCCAGTGTGAAATCCTCTGGTGGGCAGGTATATTCAGGTGGTGATCCTGGCTTGTCATGGTGTAGAATGGTTGAAAATTGGCATGGTAAATAAAGGTCCGGGTGCATTACTATGACTCAGCTTTTTTTTCCCTTCTGTTGACACTACTCCAAAGTCATTATTTGGGGTCATTTGGCCTTATTTTGCATGAGTGAATCATTTAATAACTATTATTGCCGTGGTGTAAGGCCAGCCTCATAAATACCAATGCAGACTTGAGACCGACAAAAATGGATTCTAAGGTGGTCCTTTCAAATGTCAGAGGATATTGTTAATTAGATCTTTTAAAGATTATCATCAACATGAACCCAAACTTAAAAAAAAATCAAAGACACCTTGTGGACATCCAGTACCCCTCTCCTTTGCAGTCTGCGAAGAACTGATCTAATCTAATTTCTAGTTTTTGATGCCAACTGAAGCTCACAGAGGGAAGGGACATTCTCATACTCACACAGTATGAGTTAATGGCAGTTGTGGGACCAGAACCCAAGTCTCATGTTCCTCCTTTATTGCATATTCCACTGCACCTTCAGTTTTTTTTTTTTAATTTATATATTATTCATTTTTGGCTGTGTTGGGTCCTCTTTGCTGCGCACGGGCTTTCTCTAGTTGTGGTGAGCGGTGGCTACTCTTCCTTGTGGTCCGCGGGCTTCTCACTGCAGTGGCTTCTCTTGTCGTGGAGCCAGGGCTCTAGGTGCGCGGGCTTCAGTAGTTGTCTCACGTGGGCTCAGTAGTTGTGGCTCGAGGGCTCTAGAGCACAGTCTCAGTAGTTGTGGCGCACAGGCTTTGTTGCTCCGTGGCATGTGGGATCTTCCTGGACCAGGGATTGAAACTGTGTCCCCTGCATTGGCAGGTGGATTCTGTGCCACCAGGGAAGTCCCCACTGCACCTTGTTAACCATAAGAAATGTTGTTCAACATTGTGTTACAGACTTCGGGGGATTAGTTTGGAAAGGCAATGCACCTATGTAATATTGCTATGGGAAAATAGGTTTATTTCTCTATCTTTTAAAATTTTTTAATTTTTTTATTGAAGTATAGTTGATTTACATTATCATGTTAGTTTCAGGTGTATGGCACAGTGAGATATATATATATATATATATATATATTATTTTTCAGATTCTTTTCCCTTGTAGGTTATTACAAAATATTGAGTATAGTTCCCTATGCCATACAGTAGCCCCTTGTTGATTATCTGTTTTATATATAGTAGTGTGTATATGTAAATCCCAGCCTTCTAATTTATCCCCCTCCCCCTTCCTCTTTGGTAACCACACCAGCAATGCTCCTTGGAATGACTCATGACAGAAATGGGGCAAATGACTCCCCAATTACCCAAGACTGAGAGGTTTCCTGGGAATGTGGGACTTTCAGTGCAAAAGTGGACAGTTGGCCATCATACCTGTAAATATATGAATGCATCATGCTTAAGATGTTGCTTTTGGTGAAGAAGCAGAAGTATTCATATTCTGAATCAGAATTTTTCCCCCAAAGTTGGCGTATCATTTGCAAAACTTTCTTTTAGAAACATAGTTACACCTTCCATTGGATGGTTACAAACTAACAATTTATTACAAACTAAAAATTTTGTTAACTTCTGGAGGTAACTTCTGTAGGGTGTGTTATGAGTTTATATAATTTCTTGCTGCCATCTAGTGGCTGAATCCAACAGAGCCTTGGTGATTAGCAATCTTAAACGTAACATTTTAATGTTTAAAGGCCTTGACACAAAAACAAACCAGTTGGTCAAATTCATTTGTCAGGGGATTGTTAGTAATTAGTAGACATTAAGGGCTCTTAAAATGGTTAAATGTAGACATTTCAGATGGCTCGAAAAATATGGTTTTTATTTTCATGTAGAGTAGCTTTTCATGTAAGATCCCTCTCATGTGGTGTTTTTATTTATTTATTTATTTTCGGCTGCTTTGGGTCTTCGTTGCTGCACACAGGCTTTCTCTAGTTGTGGTGAGCGGGGTCTACTCTTCATTGCAGGTGTGTGGGCTTCTCATTGCAGTGGCTTCACTTGTTGCGGAGCACGGGCTCTAAGTGCGTGGGCTCAGTAGTTGTGGCTCGCGGGCTCTAGAGCGCAGGCTCAGTAGTTGTGGCTCATGGGCTTAGTTGCTCCGCGGCATGTAGGATCTTCCCAGACCAGGGCTCGAACCTGTGTCCCCTGCATTGGCAGGTGGATTCTTAACCACTGCACCACCAGGGAAGCCCTCATGTAGTGTTTTTGAAACCCTTTATTGAAGTGCATTTTATATGGAGAAAAGTGTTCCTATCATAAGCACATATGTGCAAATTTCTGTGAAGTGAACACCCTAACTACACCATTACCCACCCCTCCCCCAAATATAACCACTGACTTTTAGCACCATCATTTTGTTTGATTTTGTACTTCACATAAAGTGGAAGGAGACAGTGTATACTCTATGGCTTGCAGCTTATACAGTATTTTAATGCTAAAGTAATCCACGTTTCCTTTCAACCTGCACAATGCAGTAGCTAACAAAGACAATTAGATTAACCAAAAACATTAGAAAGCCCAAACCATTCTTATCATTTTAGTATTTTTCCTGACAGTCTTCTTGAGGGGAGCAGAGGTATGCATGTAGCGTGTGTGTGCATGTGTGTGTGTGTGTGTGTATGTGCATGCCCTGCACGGAGAGTGTATACCTACATTCGCATCTGTACAGAAGTGGGACTGTATTCCACACCCTGTCTTATAACCTTTGTAACTTCTATTTCCTGAACATTGTTCCATTTATAAGACTCATATTTAACAGAGCAACGTGTCTTGAATGGATATGTGTCTTCCCTGAGAGGACTGAGTCTTGTTCTGTGGCCCACATTTGGTGGTGGGTGGATTATGGGATGGAGGCAGGAAGCCTGTAGCAGTGGAGGGGCTGGGCTTGGGGAGGAGGGGTTCTCTGCACAGGAAGGCCTTCCGCCTCCTCCCGGCTGTGGGCTGCTCTGCACCTGGCCACACAGCCATGGCTCCCACAGTAAATGCTCTCCTTTCCTTTTCCTGCAGCATTGGTATCATCTGTGGTTTTGTGGCGAGCCAACACATAAGGACTCACATTGAAAAGACTCGGAAATTGTCAGAAAGTAATTTCAACGACTTGAGAACCCTCCTGAATGCAACTCCAGGGGTAAGGACCACAATCTATATCCCATGACGCTTTGTGTTTGAGGCCTTTGGGAGTTCCTGTATATATTTGGAATCTTATTCGGACCTTCTGGAAACCCTATAATCATTGTAGACAGGTGTTGTCTTTTAATTTTAAAGATAAAGGAATAAAGGCCTAGCAAGTGATTTTCAAAAGAGTACAAAGCATAATTTCAGAATTGGTGCTTTTATTTTATTTTATTTTACTTTATTTCTTTTATTAAAGTATAACATATAATTATATTACTTATTATAAAAGTGCTTAACCATTTTAAAGGTCTCATGACTTTTTCAATTTTATTTATTTATTTTTGGCTGTGTTGGTCTTTGTTGCTGCGCGTGGGCTTTCTCTAGTTGGACCAGGGCTCGAACCTGTGCCCCCTGAATTGGCAGGAGGATTCTTAACCGCTGCGCCACCAGGGAAGCCCTCTGCTGAGAGGTTTTTAAAAAAGATGTTCTGAATAAGCAAAGCATCAATGTGCTTCTGGGATACAGAAAAAATGTACCCTCAGGTCACCCTGTCCCCAGAGACAACTTCTGTGCGTGTGTGTGTGTGTGTCTCTCCTTCCCAAGGAATTTTACACATCTATACAGATATTAGCAAATAAGTGTTTATAAAACAGAAAGGTTTCATTACCAGAGTAACTTCAAGCAAACGATGGGGAGTTAATGATATTGTGAAAAAGAAGGACAGTGGCATTTTTCTTTTTAAGAAAAGTCATGGGGCTTCCCTGGTAGCACAGGGGTTAAGAATCCTCCTGCCAATGCAGGGGACGTGGGTTCGAGCCCTGGTCTGGGAAGATCCCACATGCCGCAGAGCAACTAAGCCCATGTGCCACAACTTATGAGCCTGCCCTCTAGAGCCCATGAGTCCCAGCTACTGAAGCCCGCATGCTCAGCAACAAGAGAAGCCTCCGCAACGAGAAGCCCACGCCCTGCAACAAAGAGTAGCCCCTGCTCGCTGCAACTAGAGAAAGCCCGCGCGCAGCAACGAAGACCCAAGGCAGCCAAAAATTAAATAAATAAATAAATAAAAACCTCTCAGCAGAAACCGTCAAACATATGATGCTGAGCCAACATGCAGAGAAGGATGCTATCCTATTAGATTCACTAATAAGAGCCTGCCAGAATCCATGGGCTTCCTTACACAGGGATGTGTTCTTACAGGTTTAATATATTCTAAAAAAAATGCCAACACATTAAATATGATACTGGTTTTTTAATATGTGGTTGGAACTAAAAATGCAAGGAGTGCAGGAATTTTTACTATTGAGATTATGGAAGGTAACTTTATTCAGCTTTGTAGCCTGTGCAGAGAGGGAAATGCTTCATTTCCCCAGTTTGTGAGTAAAAATTCATAATATTTTTTACCTATCATTCTAAAGATGCCAAAGTAAAATCTGTTTCCTAAAAAGTTGGCAAAGTTAAACACGTAGCAATCATGGCTGGTGAACTTTGGGATTGCTTTCATAATCTTGGAAAGAGACTAAAGTGTTATGGCTTTGGGGGAAACTTATGTAGTTCAAAATATATGAAAGAGCTCTAACAAATCTATAAAAAATTGGGCAGAGAATGTCAATAATTGATTTACAGAGGAAATATAACTGGTCCCAAACATCATAAAATTTTTTTAATACATCTCTATTGGAGTATAATTGCTACACAATGCTGTGTTAGTTTCTGTTGTACAACAAAGTGAATCAGCCATATGCATACATATATCCCCATATCCCCTCCCTCTTGAGCCTCCCTCCCACCCTCCCTATTCCACCCCTCTACGTCGTTGCAAAGCACCAAGCTGATCTCCCTGTGCTATGCAGCTGTTTCCCACTAGGTAACTATTTTACATTCGGTATTGCATATATGTCAATACTACTCTCACTTCGCCCCAGCTTCCCCCTCCCCAGCGTGTCCTCAAGTCCATTCGCTATGTCTATGTCTTTATTCCTACTCTGCCACTAGGTTCATCAGTACCATTTTTTTTTTTTTTTTTAGATTCCATATATATGTGTTAGCATACGGTATTTGTTTTTCTGTTTCTGACTTACTTCACTCTATATGACAGACTCTATGTCCATCCACCTCACTACAAATAACTCAGTTTCATTTCTTTTTACGGCTGAGTAATAGTCCATTGTATATATGTGCCACATCTTTATCCATTCATCTGTCAGTGGACACTTAGGTTGCTTCCATGTCCTGGCGATTGTAAATAGAGCTGCAATGAACATTGTGGTGCATGACTCTTTTTGAATTATGGTTTTCTCTGGGTATATGCCCAGTAGTGGGATTGCTGGGTTGTATGGTAGTTCTATTTTTAGTTTTTTAAGGACCTCCATACTGCTCTCCATAGTGACTGTATCAATTTACATTCCCACCAACAGCACAGGAGGGTTTCCTTTTCTGCACACCCTCTCCAGCATTTATTGTTTGTAGACTTTTTGATGATGACCATTGTGACTGGTGTGAGGTGATACCTCATTGTGGTTCTGATTTGCATTTCTCTAATGATTAGTGGTGATGAGCATCTTTTCATGTGTCTCTTGACCATCTGGATGTCTTCTTTGGTGAAATGTCTACTTAGGTCTTCTGCCCATTTTTTAATAGGGTTGTTTGTTTTTTGATATTGAGCTCCATGAGCTGTTTGTATACTTTGGAGATTAATCCTTTGTCCATTGTTTCATTTGCAAGTTAACCTTACTCTAGTAATTGGAGAAATGAACAATTAAATAATAATGCACACTTTCACTAAGAAGATGGGCAATAGTTATTTTATTTAAAAGTGGTAACATCCAGGGTTGCAGAGGGTGTGGGGAAGCAGACCCACAAAGACACGGTAGGCAGAAGGGTGAGTGGCCCCAGCAGAGGTCAGTAATAGCTGCTAAGTAAAATGATTCTAGGGTGGTAGATTTCACAAGACCTCAAATTCTCTGCAGTTCCTCCTTTAAAGAGGTGGATCTGTTTTCCATCCCCTCAAATCTTGGGTGTGTCTGTGACCTGCTTTGACCAAACGAATGAAGTAGACGTGACCTTGTGCTAGTTTTGACCTTAGGCTTCCAAAGGCCTTGCAGTGTCTACGCTTGTCCTCTTGCTAGAGGGACCACTACGTGAAAACACCCAGGCTGGCCACTTGGGAAGATAGACCACATAGAAAGAGGAATCCATTTGTCCCCAGCCAAGCCAGCGCCAACCAGGAGATCAGCATAGCCAATCCACAGAATCATGAGAAATAAGAAATCATATTTCTTAAGCCAATAAGAAGTCTGAGCATCCAAAAAATAGAAATATCTCTAAGAACCTGCTTTCTTTTAAAAAAAACACTCTGATTCAGGATAATTTTCATATGTTAAATCTCTTTTTTATTGTGGCTTGGGAAACCTCCAGAAGAAGAGGTGTCATGTAATCTTTCTTCTTTTTTTTTTTTTTTTAAGCAAATTGACTATGTACTGGACCAGTATACCACCACGAAGGCAAGGGCATTCTCAGATCTGGACAGTGAGTAAAATTTAACGTTGCCTCAAATGTGTTTGTTTTGGCTAGAAGATGCTATGGCCATCTCCCATAAAACATGACCTAAGAAATGTAGTATGCTGTTTCTGCAATTTCTGCGTGAACAAAGGGGGAAAACAGAACAGTAATTCCGTAGCATTATTGACAACGTGTAGTTTGTTACTCAGCCATTAAAGCCTAGCATTTATAAAAATGCTTCTGCTTTCCTGCAGTCACATGCACCCGTTCTTCACTCCCCACTCGAGAGAAGAATTGGGTCTCTGTCCGATCTGCTGTTAAAGACAGATATGGGCCCCCCGGAGAAGCCAGTGGCTTCAGGAATTAGAGGGGTGGGCGGGGCTGGTCCCCACGTTCTCAGTGGTTAGCAACCATGGGCTGTTTTCCCCTCAAGACGACATCTGGCAACATCTGGAGGCATTTTCAGTGTCCCGGTTGGGTCCCATCCATTGGCAGAGGCCAGGGATGTGGCTAAAAACCCTGCAAAGCACAGGGCAGGTCCCACAGGAAAGACGGATCCGGCCCCCGACGTCGATAGAGCCCGGGTTCAGAAACCCTGGTCCAGCTGGAGAGGTTAGGGACACCTGCAGCCGTGAATCAAGGTGATAAGGTGAACCTATTCCTAGTACAAAGAAACACCGAGTCTGCGGTGGTTAAGTTTTCACGGGGGCGCAGCTGGTGTGAGGGCTTGGAAGTGTGCCAAGAAATCTCCATACGAGAGTCCATGGCCAAACAGGGTGTGGAGTGAAAAGTGGGATTTCACGTCGGCAGAGACTAAACCAGGCAACGAAATGGGCATCGGGAAGAGACTGAGAGGTAAGAGGAGAATAAAGAGAGAGACCCCACCCTCACTGTCCCTTATGCTTCTTGGAATGTAGATATTAAGTTGTTGCTGGGAGGCGGAATTTTCGAACAGCTCAAACCTAGAGTGGCCCCTGTGCTGGATGACATCAAGGCCATGGCAGAAGGTAAGCACTGTGGCAGCAGGACCAAGGCAGCCTCCACCCGGAAGGCTCAGCCTCCGAGGCTCCCTCGCCCTTTTCTCGTTTTCCCTGAGGGTCAGCTAGGGCAGAGCCACAGCCCGTCCTTCCTTCCTTCCTTCCTCCCTCCCTTTCTCTCTTCCGTCCTTCCCACCTCCCTTCCCTCCTTCCTTTTTCCCTTCCCTCCTCCCTCCCTCCCTTTCTTTCCTTCCTTCCTTCCACACCTGGCCTCTGCCTATCTTTCCAGCCTCTTCCACCAGCACCCCACTTTCCATTCTAGCCGTGAATCTCAGTGTTCATTCTGATGTAAGGTCCCCAAAGGTGTCATTCTTCCCCAGACCCTGTACTACACAGGCTTCCTCTGCCTGAAATGCCACAGAACGTTCTTTATCTAACGTAGATATTAGAAAAGTGTTCCTAGAACGTGTACTTAGCTTTGACAAAGACTGAAGTTTAAAACAGCAAGGCTTGTCTCTAGAATGAGTCTTACCCCTATGGTTGAATCAGAGTCAGTCACAGCAGAGGTTCAGTGGTACCTGAATAAAGGAAAGTAGATGGAAGAAAAAAGAAAACAAACAAAAACATAAGTTTTCTTGCTTTGGTCCTTACTGGGATATTGTTAGTGTACAACAGTTGTCCGAAGTTCACAAGAAATACACTTAAACTCAATTGAAATAAATCTTCAGCCAGTGGTTAATTTTGTTTCTATCCATTAGCCATATTTCTGACGGAAGGAGATGGGTTGGGGAGGGGTACTTCCTTCCTTTCTTCCCCTCATGGTGAGGAAATGAGGCCTCCTGCCACCCGTGTTATTGACCGAGGAAGCTGATGGTCCAGCCCCAGTCAGTCCTCAGACGAACGCAGCCCCTGCTGCCAGCTTGACTGCAACCTCAGGAGAGATCCTGAGCTCAACCACTCAGCTAAACCAATCCCAGATTTCTGACCCTCACATACTGTGTGAGATAATAAACCTTTGTAGTTTTAAGCTGCTGACTTTTGGAATAGTATCTCCTGCAGCAATAGATAACTAATACGGTGCACAATCTGCAGTGTCAGCTATTTTCCTAAACCATCAATTTCCTATCCAGCCTTCAACACATGGAGAAGGAGAACTAAAAGCTTCTGATTTCCTAGTCAATATACTCTGCTATTTGTGACTCATCAGAATATAATACTCCTTGATTTTAAGGCAGCATATATTGTATAGAGCTTTGGATTAATTAATGTCTTTTTTGGGGAAAAGAGGAAAGTACCACATTAAATGCAAAATTGATTGCATGCTCATTTCACTAAAGTTAAAATGTAAAAAAGAAAGCAAAAGGAGCCAGTGAATCAGGGAAATACGGTAATCTTTAAAAACTGAAAGATGACCCACTATGGAAACAAAAAATAATGAGTGAAAGAAAAAATGCACAAAAATGGTAACACAATGGACTAATAAGGGGCATTGTTTTAGATAAAGAGCTCAGTGTCCAAGGAGTGTAACCGCTTATTCCTGTTAATTAGTACATTTTCTTACAACTGAGTGTTACATTTCTTTCCTCCAATAACCCCACTTACAACACGAAATGAACTCTTTGTCATCGTGGCCGACAGATGGCCCCCAAACCGTGTGTTATCGTCCTTTATTGAAGATTAAATGGCATTAGTCATAAAATGGCACCCTACATAAGTAGGGTGTCAGGTTGAAATATCAAAATACTAAAAAAGTGAATGGAGCACCATGTGCTTGTTTATTAAGCCCGGTAACTAGTAGTATATAGTGGAGGGTCTGATAACTACCATAATTTCAAAGTAGTGATGAGCAGACACAATACTGCCAGATATCAGCAAACACTGAATACTAAATGAAAGTATTTCTGATTTCTTCAGTGACAGAGGCACTGACAGATTCACTGTCTACTTTCATAAGAGAATCAAAGGCTAAAGTGTAACTGGATGCTAGTGGAAATGAAGATGTGGGTTTGGTTTGGTTTTTTTTCTTCCAAGTTCACAAATCCCTTTGAGTCTGTGCACAGACCCCAGTTTAAGAACCGCCGATTTCACCTCAAATAGTTCAGGTTTGTCCAGGTAACTGATCATATCAGAAACAAGGAGCTCCAGGTTGTCCTAGAGTTGAATGAACAGTCTTCAGTGATTACTCTGTCACTTGCTGTTTGAGCATTTCTGCCACAGGAATGAAGATGAAGCCCAGACTTTTTCCCTAGAGAAGTTTCCTTCCATAGCTGCCCACCTTCTCTCCCCCTCACCCCCCCCCGCCCCCACTTCGCCCAGCCCTGCGTCTTAGCAGGAAATATCACTTAATTGGCCGGAACAAAACTATGAGGAGAGGTGGACACCTTGGTGGCTCCTCATTGCTTCACCTTGAGACTTAATCACTCATGTCTAATAGCCACGCAAAACCTCACCTCTCCACTGCCCTCGGCATCCCTCTTGCTAATGATCCTCTGGGTCCCCTCATTATAACTTCAAGTGTTTACGCTTCCCTGATGGATTAATCATCATTTGGGCTGACCCTCTGATCTTTTACAATCAAATCTCTCCTGTCATCTCTCTTACTCTCTTATAAACATCTTTCGAGTAATCATGTGTCATTTACCTGATTCACACAGACAAATCTCTATGTGGTTTTCAACTAAGTGGACTGTTGTCTCATGCAACTGAAACTAGCTTCAGATGAGGCTTGAGCTAGTGGTGAGATTCCTTCCATCTAGCTGTTCTCTACAGTGTCTGCATCATTCTAATGCAAACTTCCCTTGCAGTGCTACATAGGGGAAATGGGTTGCCTGGGGGCAGTCAAGGCCCACTCCTTAAGCTGAGGGTGGGACCCATGTTACCCAAACTCTGCTGCACCATAGGGGAGGGGTGACATGGCTTCTGAGATGCCAGCCAGCCAAGTCCAACAAAGCAAGTGTTTGTAGAATTGATCAGCCATGAAGTAAAATTTAGAAAGCTATTGAGTGTTGAGGTCCTGCCCTGTGGCAATGCTATATAGCAGGTACTTTTCCTGCATCATGTCAGTCGGTGCTCACAACAGCTCTGTGGGGTGACTATGGTTACCTCCATTTTGCCAACTCAAGATAGTGAGGCTCAGAGTTCATGTAACTTGTCCCAGATGAGGTAGCTGGGAAGTGGCGGAGTTGGGATCCAGACCCTGGCCTGATTATAGGGCCTGTGCTGCCTGGACCATTCCAGATGGTATTTGGGTACATTTGGGAGTGTTAAGGTGTAGGGTGCTTCTGGGCCATCCACAGCAAACACAGCACAGTGTAACTTTGAAAGAACAGTTGGGAATCTGGAGTTCAAGAGCTGGTGTGACCACAGGATGATGCCAGGCATCTCTGCACCCCAGATCCCTCTCAAGTCAGTGCATTGGAGTAGTGGTTGGCCAGGATCCCTTCCACCTCCCAAATTATGTGAAGACAAATGCTGTGCAAAATGGTGCAACGTGGTTGGCATGTACCTTTATTTTTTGTCTCATGGTTTGCCCAGTTTTTAATGTTTGCATTACAATTCTAGCTGGATTAAAGTCGATTAAAAGAGATTTTTTTTTCTTTTCAGTGCTTCCTGTATTATTGAAGTGTTTTATATATATATATATATATATATATATTTTAAAGCCAGCCTGAATAAGTTAAACTTTAGCCTCTGATGTTGCCAGAGCTTCTTAAAATGTACTCAATACACTGCTTTGGCAAGTTTTTTGCTAGAAATCCTTTGCAACCTTGTGTGTCTGGTGGCCTTTGGAGAAAGCAGAAATATGCAAATGGATTTGTGCAAATCATATTTGAGCTGCAGGCTAGAAGGAACTATAAAGGAAATGTTCTATGAACTAGTAAAATGTTAATTAGCTAAAATTGAGAATCTAAAATATCTTTCCACTGACTCCAGATACATAATATATGTGATCTTGGTAGGCTTGGAATGACCCCCAGAGTCATAACCCAGTAGACATTTTAAAAAATGCTTTGAAGCCTTTGAAAAATAAAAAAAAATTATTACTTCTGAGTCCTTCTTGGGACATGACAGCGTAGCACCCATAACCTAGAATGTCTGTACACGGTGCCTAAATGGACACATGTTTTCTGGGCCATCAACTCGTTTTATCATCCATCATTCTTTGTTGTTGCTATTGTTTGTTTGTTTGTTTCTTGCCTTAAAATAACTCATCTTGAAGTCAAAGTGGAAAAGGCAATGAGAGGTAAACCACAGAACATTAAAATGTGAGGTGTGTGATGTGAGTTATATTTTGCAGTGCTCTTTTGCATTCTGTTGTGTGTTTCTAGTTGCAGCTGTGTTCTTTGATTCTTGTTTCCCTGTGGCAGATATTTATTGAGCCTCTAATATGAGCTGGGTACTAGCTCCATGCTCGCTGATAATCCTGGGAGGTAGGTGGAAAAGATGAGAAACTGAGGTCCAGAGTGACTCTTGGATAAAATCTTTGTTATTATTATTATAATTATTATTATCTCAAATACTGTTCAGATAGTAGTTCTTCTGCTGCCTTGCTATAGCACCTTTGGCAAACTCTTTCACCTCTCAGGACCTCAGTTTACTCATCTGTAAATTAGGAGGCTGGTTGGCTCATCTCCTGGTTACTAGGGGAATCTGTGATTCTAGGCTGTGCCTTAGCCAAGAGACCATGACAGGAAAGCATTAAAGTGTGTGTGTGTGTGTGTGTGTGTGTGTGTGTGTGTGTGTGTGTGATTTTAGAACCAAGTTTTATGTGGTTGCCAGGGAAAATTGGGAAAACCCGTTTTTAAGGGCATTTACACTTTCCTAGCAACATGCAATTGTGGCCTGATGCCCTGACATCTGTTCTGTGAGCCTGGAAGACTAATTTGCTTAGAAGAAAATCAGTGCCCTCTAATTTAAGTTTCACATCTTTTACTGCTGTGATTTTAAGTCGCTGTAGAAAAGAGTTGTATTTTTCTACCTTACAAGTCATGAATATGGATTTCTGTACCCCAGAGAAATCAAGATAGCAAACAATTTTTAGGGATCACCTAGTATAAGGATGCATCCTAGGCTGCGGGACTTCCAAAATAAAACAGGTGGACTCACTGCTATTGAGGAATTTCAATTTGACCATTGTAATCCCCACATTTTGTGATGAACATGGTGGTGGTTTCACCATTTTTCAGATGAAGACATTGCCAAAGAATGTTCAGGAATCGACTTCCGGTTACACAGCAAGTAGCGAAGTTGGGATCTGTACCTAGACTCGCCTGAATCCAAATCTGTGATCTTAACCATCGCTGTGTCTACTTCCAGCTCTTTGAATATCCATCACCAAAATCCTTCTGGGTGTGATCAGTTTTTATGTGAAGTAAAACTGCTTGGGATTGAAGATGCTGGCTTGTCTGGGCTGACCTCTTCAAAGCTAGGCAAGGCTAGGGCGGTGACACCTTTTCCTGTGGCTTCTACTCCAGTGCTAGCCAGTTAATGCTGTGCTCACGAGTCCCAGTCACATTCCTAGGTTGGTATTCACCCCTGCGTATTTGAAAGAGCCCCCAGGTAGGAAAGCTGAGTTGGTTGGAGTAGCTGGCAGAGGCAGAGGAGGCCATCAATGTCCCTGTATTCCCCTTTCAGACTGCCCCTCACAGCAGGCTCCTCTGGTTGCCTTCCAGTGTTGTCATTTACAAGTTTATCGCAAGTTCCTTTAGGGTACTTTTGTAGATGAGAAGGGATTTTTCCATTTGCCAGCCCAGTTGGGTGCCTCTGTTCTGAAGCAGGCTGTGTTCCTACAGAAATCCAAGAGACTAGAGAAAGCCTGGTCGAAGTGAACAGTATCTTAACGGACATGAGACAGTTATCTGCAAATCTTAGCAACAGCCTGAGTAACGTTAAAAGGAACCTGGAGCAAGCACTCACTGACCCCATGTGCTCTGTGCATCCGGTAATGACCACTTGCAGCAACATTATGAACTCTCTAAGCCTTCTGGATGACAGCATCGATTTTGATCAGGTGAGGAAGTACCCTGGCTTCAGGGCAGTGTCATTGGGACAGCTGGGGAGGGCTAAGCATGGGCTCACCCATCAGGTGTCCAGTGGCTGGGGGGGTCTCTGTCAGCCTTCCTGGTTATTTAGCCGTCATGCTGGAATGGCTGCAGGAGGAGAGAAGGAATAATGGGAAATACTCCTTGAGAGTTCTCTGCCATCGATTTGCTGAAATATATCAGAATGAATTTAGCTTTTTTTTGTTCAGATTCTTCTTTTTTTAATTTTTATTTTATTTTAACGGTTTCAATGTGCATTTTACAAGATATTGGCTATATTCCCTGTGTTGTACAATGTATCCTTGTAGCTCATTTTATCCATAATAGTTGTACCTCTTAATCCCCAACCCTGATAGTGCCCCTCCCCCCTCCCCACTGGGAACCACTAGTTTGTTCTCTGTATCTGTGATGAATTCAGCTTTAAAAAGGAAAAAGGAAGCAGAAGACATTTTTGTAGACCTTTAAAACTTAAAATATATATATATATTTTTTTGTTTGTTTTTTTTTGCGGTACGCGGGCCTCTCACTGTTGTGCCTCTCCCGTCGCGGAACACAGGCTCCGGACGCGCAGGCTCAGCGGCCATGGCTCACGGGCCCAGCCGCTCCGAGGCATGTGGGATCCTCCCGGACCGGGGTACGAACCCACGTCCCCTGCATCGGCAGGCGGACTCCGCAGGCTCAGCGCCCATGGCTCACGGGCCCAGCCGCTCCGAGGCATGTGGGATCCTCCCGGACCGGGGTACGAACCCACGTCCCCTGCATCGGCAGGCGGACTCTCAACCACTGCGCCACCAAGGAAGCCCTAAAATATATTTTTAAATGATAGGCCTAGTATAGTAACCACAGGTGCCTAAATATAAGGTAATTTCTCACATTCCCAAAGAGAATATTAGAAAAAAAAAAGAATTTGGAGCAACTTGAATATATAAAGTTCTGGGATGTAGATAAAATAATCATGTCTACTCATGATTTTTAATGAATCAATATAGTGATATGTACACATCGCACTTTATATAAAACAATATTTTAATATAGCTAGATTTTTCTGACTTTCACATTTCATGAATCAATTTTATTCAAACACTTCACATTCAACATCTGTGTTGAATCTACTACAATCACTTTTGTTGTCATTGAACAGTTTTTCAGAGTGTAGGACCTATACTTGCATTTAAATTGTTTGAAATCGAGTTCTTTTGGGGGTAACTTTTTTTTTTTAACAACTTTATTGGAGTATAATTGCTTTACAATGGTATGTTACTTTCACAAAGTGAATCAGCTATACATAAACATATATCCCCGTATCTCCTCCCTCTTGTGTCTGAGGTAACTTTTAATTTTGATGGGATTTTAAAACATGCAGAAAATCTGCAAGATTAGTGTACAAGAAAGCCCTGTTTACATCTTTTACCCAGATTCACCAGTTGTCAACACTTTGCTCCATTTGCTTAATGGTATTATTTTATACATTTATCTATGTATCTATCATCTATTTGTATTATCATATGTATGCATACAATACTATGCATTTTGTCCTTTTCTCAATCATTTGGAGGTAAGTTGCAGACATTATGCCCTTTTACCCTTAAATATTTCAGTGCATTTCCTAACTTTACATAACCATTATGATTGCCAAAATTAGGACATATGACATTGACCCAATACCAATGTCTAATCCACAGTTTATAGTCAAATTTTGCCGATTTTTCTAAAACATGCTCTTTAAAAAAAATTTTTTTTTCTTTTCTCCAGTTTAAGGTCCAGTCTAGAGTACACATTGTCTTCAGTTGTAATGTGTCTTTAGTTCCTTTAATCTGGAACAGTTTCTCAGTCTTTTTTCTTTGGCTACATTGACATTTTTTAAGACTGTAGGCCATTTATTTTATAGAATGACCTTCGATTTAGGTTTGTCTGATGTTCCCTCATGATTCGATGTGAGTTATGCCTATTTATCAGGGATTTCACAAAAGTGATGTTGTGTCCTTCTTGATACGTTGTGTCAGGAGGCCCATGATATTTGTCCCAGAATTGGTAAGAGATAGAACACGTTAAATCCATGTATAACACTATAAATGAAAAATTTATTCCAGACCACTTACCAATATAACCACTATTACTTTTAAACATGTTTTTTAAAAGGTTGTTTACAACTGTATTCAGCAATATTCAGTACCTGAAATTGTGAGCTCACACATATTCAATCTGTGTTAAATTTCTTGCCCTTTTTAGCTGACTGCAATAAGAGACCTTCAAACATCTAAAATTAGCGCTTGTAGAGTCCATTCCGAGCTAATGTGTCTTCCTCCAACAATACACTATTGTTCAAAGGAAACTTGGATCACACCCTGTAATATAGAGTCTTCAGGACTTGGATTTAAGACGATTCCCTTTTTTATGACAAATAATTTGGGGGGGGGGTAATCACCTTGCTTTATATCTTGTTTTATAAAATTTCAGCTCCCATCTTTGGATGAACAAATTGGTAACCTTAATGATATTCTTCAAACAAATTTGTCCAGCCTAGTCCAAAAGGTATGTTTTTTGGGAAAAAAATACAGTAGATTATTTTAAAGAATAGAATAGTACATAAGGAAATAGGTAACAGCAAAAAAGCAGTGAAATTCTGGACAGGAGTTGCCAAGAAGGGTGATAGATGTTATCCTCCAGGTAATTTTGTTCATTCCCATTCAAGAATTTTTCATTATGCATCTATTGTATGCAAAGCACCTTGCTAGGACCATAAGAGATAAAAAGATAAGCATGATCTCAGCTTACTGGGGCTCAGAATTAGATGGGTATAGTGTTGGACCCCATGCTGATTCTGACACAAGATGCTCTCCCACTCTGCCCGGTGAGTCAGCCATGTTGATTTTGTTTCTTCCCACTTCTGCTCATGTGTACAGGCTGTGTGCTCTGCCTGGCACTCTCTTCTTTCTCCCTCTCCTTTGCCCAGCTTCTTGGGCTACTAGGGACTAGTTACTTTAAGCTTTATATATCACTTTCTTAACGAGGCCTTCCCTGGGCATCTTGACCAGATCAAAACCTTTTTTAATACATTCTTACAGCATTGCAAATATTCTTTGTTAAGTTCCTCACAACTTTGATTATTGCTTTCATGTCTTGATTGTGCCACAAGACTGTAAATCCTAAAACAGGCAGGGATCACATTGGTCTAGAACACTGTGATTTCCCCAGTAGCCTAAAAGGAAGAGAATAGCTTTATTCTTGACTCTGTCTTTTAGCATGGGTATAAAAAAGTCATCAGGTATCTATTAAACACTCATCTACATATACTAACAAAGGAAGTGTCCCCTTAAACAAGTCACTGAAAACTCCTGGTCTTTGCAGTCTGATGTCACCTCATTTGTCAAATGAGGGAATTGAATCAGGAGATCTGTAAACCCTCTTCCAGTCATTAAACCTCTTATGATGGGTGACCTCCCCAAGTCCAAACACAGATAAATGTAGAGGGGTCAGTTGTACCAAACCAACACAAGCACCAGGGTGCTGGGTGTTTTAGTTGCCTTTGAGGAAACAGAAGTCATAAATGTTCTTTTTATGGCATTGCTGTTGCTAGGCAAAAGTGGAAACTTGTTGGCACCATAAATCTTACAAACTTTGTAACTTAGATTGGACTGCTATAAAGGAATATCATAGAGTAAGTGGTATATAAACAACAGAAATTTATCTCTCACACTTTTGGTGGCTCAAAGTCCAAGGTCAGTTTGCCAGCAGGGCTGGGTTTTGATGAGGACACTTTCCAGGTTGCAGACAGCCATTTTCTCATTGTATCCTCGCATGGTGAAGAGAGCTCTCTGGGGTCCCATTTAAGAGGGTACTAATCCCGTTCATGGGGGCTCCACGCTCATGACTTAACAACCTTCCAAAGGCCCCATAACATCACACTGGGGATTAGGATTTCAACATATGCATTTTGGGGAGATAGACATTTGGTTCATAAGAGGTTGTAATCACTTCAGTGTTCCCTAGCCGATGTCTAAATATGTCGGCAGACAGTGAGAAACACAAATTAAGCCCCTTCCAGAGGAAAGGCTGTGCTGATTAGTTGAGTAGCTTGGAAATAATGACATTTTCCTGTCATGGATTTAGCTCCAAAGTGATATAGCTTGGCATGGCTGTTTGGGTTTTCGTTTTAGCCTCACTACAATTTGTATTCTTTCTAAGTTGTGCTTTAGGGCATTACTATTTTCTATGAGACTAGATCTCCAATTTTATTGTGTAATTGGGCTGGAGAGTAAGATTCTATTTTTAGAAATTCACTTTATAGCCGCACATGGTACATTGTACAGATCAGGGCTTCTTAACCTCGGCACAATTTGGGCTGGATAATTCCTTGTGGTAGGGCCTGTGCACTGCTGGATATTTAGTAGCACCCCGGCTCGTGCCCACACGGTGCCAAGAGCACCCGCCAACTGTGATAACCAAAACGTCTCCAGACATTGCCAGACATCTCCTGGGGGGCAAAATTGCCCCCAGTTGAGAAACACTGGTATAAATACATGGAAGCTTTTAACATGAGTTAAAAGTTAAAAATTAAAAACTCTTAATATGATCTTCAACAGATACAATTTAAGGCAAGCCCTCACTAAAAGGGAGTTTTTTTCTAGACTTTTAATGACTGTATCATGATCCTTTCGGCCTTAAGATGAAGGTTACATTTTAGTGTTGCTTCTCTGCTCCATTCTAAGCTTACCATGAATACTAGTGAGCTGCTCTTCTACTTACACTGTATATCCATTGATTCTGAATTATTTTTTAGAGCTATAGATCTTTCAGTGCCATACCTGGGATAGTGCAAAATGAAACAGTGAACGTCGTATCAGGTGAGATTCCCAAATGGAAGTAATTGTGTATCTCTTCTTGTTAAGAATTGGCTGATTAGCACAAAGAAATGTATTGTCAAGAACTGTTCTTTTTCCCTCTTAAAAACAACATTCTCTCACTAAAACCTTAAAAACTACATGAATATTTCAATTGTGCTACCTTCACCAACTGATGTCCAGTTAAAAAAATAATAATCCTATCAAACGCCGACTACCATCCTCCTGTGGCTGGAAGCTTCAGGGCCGAGGGCCACACTGTGACGGCAGCCTTCATCAGGAGCTGTCAGAGCTGACAACAGCCATAGTTTATGACTTGGAAGGTCACATTTTGATTGTTTTCACTGTGAATTTATTTTCTAAACGAACTTAAAATTGATTTTTTAAAAAGAAAACTCTGTCTAGGGACTTACTTTGTCTCTTTAGGAAAATGTTCATATGCCTCGGAGGCTGATGTAATGCTACTTTAGGGTCTTAAGTTTGCTTACAATTTTGGAGAGACAGAACTGAGGTCTGTCAGTTGAGAGAGTTCCACTGGTCTCAAATGGCCGAATCACGTTGAATTCAGGTTGTGGTATCTGGGGTGAATGTACAGAGGAAGAATGCAGTATAAACAGTTCTTTATGCAGGAATGGGAAGAAACCTGGGTTGTTTGCTAAGGGAAGACATCTGAAGCTATGTGAGACTATCTTCTCTCTGTCTCTCTTTTTTAAATCATCTCAGGGCTTCTTTTTATCTGTTGACTAAGTGGTTTTAAAATGTTGTGTTAGAGGTATTTGATTTTTTTTTTCCCTAATATTGTTCTTTCAACCCATTAAGACTTTGGGTAAAAAGGATTTTATCCTACTACATAGTGCTTTGGATGTTTTGTGGGTTCCCTTGTGATTTAAAATATTAAGATATTCAAAACAGAGTTCACGCTTTCCTGTGCTAGCATCTGAGGGCTAACCCACGCTGTACATCTGATAGCCACCTGCTTACTAATCTCTGTGTTTACTTTTTTTGTTTCCCCTTTCTGGACCTCTTCTGCCAATACGTGCAGCCCTCCCTTGTAAGTCTGGCCAAGTGAGGCTTGCGGTTCGCGTGAGCGAGGCCGGGTGTACACACTGTCATCACATAAACACGAGCCAGAGTTTTCCTGAATCTCAGCAAGTGCCACTCCATCAGACTGAAGACCAAGCGCTGGTTTTTATGTCTTTCCAAAACCAATAACCCTTAGCTCCCATGTTTTGGGCATTAGGTCCTACCCTGCACACATATTTTGAGTGCCTGCTGTGTGCCAGGCACTGCTGGGCTCTGGGGATGGTAGATAAAGAAGGCACGACCCCTGCCTACCCTTCAGCTGGGCATGGATACAGATGCCCTTTATCACCCTCTGAGAACCTGGTGAGGTGTGTGCAAGGGATCCGAGGTGGGGAGAGGGTAGCAGAAGGCTTCCTGGAGGAAGCGACAGCCAAACGGAGGCCTGAACAAGGCACCAGCCCCCTACAGACCCACCAAGGCTGTGGAGTGTAGGAGGGCAGCACAGCCTGAGAACCAGGAGGGGCTCGATTCTGAGTTGAGGAAACTGTGTGTAGGAGAGGGGACGTCTACATACCACATCTCTCAAACCCCCAGAATTCCCAAGGTTAAAAAAGAGACCTGTAGAGTTACCTTGTGGAGGGTCCTGGGGTCTTGTGGCACCCGAGCCATTTGGAGGAGACATCGAGCCGCTGAGCTCTCCACGTGAACCACAGGCTTTGAAAAAAAGTTCCCACCATTGTTATGGAATTTCCTTTTGGATGAGGCTACCACCTCCCCGAAGTTCGAGGGGAGCCCTGGGATTGAACTGTGAGCCCTGCCAATCTTGTTTCTGCAGCTGCAGAGACATTTATCCGCCTTTCAGGATCAGTGGACCTTGAACCGATTAGTGTGTTTTTGGTATGCCCCTGTCATGAATCACAGTGGATAAGGCCACCTTCAGATCAGGTGTGAGTGTTGGACCACGTGGCAGCTCCCACCCCTGGTGGCTTTGATCCCAGGACCTGCCATGATGGCCAGACACTGTCCAGAAAACTGGAACTTACCTCCTCTCTGACAGATTAGGGTAGATATTAATAGAAACTATTTGGCCGCTGGGAATATTACTGCTTTTTGCATGTAAGAGACACAGGTGTGCTTTAACAAGTCTCAATTTGTATGAGTCAAATAAAATTTTAACAAAAGTGTCACCTGGGATCACTTGTTCAAAAAATTGGTTGTGGAGCATTACTGTGTTCCTGAGTACCATTTCGTAGATGGAGGAATTGTTATATTATTAAATTATTTTTGCAAAATCATTTAACAGAAGCTTTACAGTTAGATAAACCCGAGTTTTCATCCCATTTCTAGTGCTTTCTGAAAAAGAGACATATGGGCAAGTGATCTAACCCCTCTGAGCCTCAGCATCACTGTTAGTGAAATGGGAATAAGAAATGGGTTAACATTTATAAAAGTGCCTGGTTCATTGTACTGGCACACAGTACATTTTAATCACCCGATCCATTTTTTTCTTTTTTTAGTGAAATAAGTAGAAGAAAACTCTGGCTTGATTTCAGCACCATGTCATTTAAGTTAGCTCTCATAGCTTGCTCTTTTGTTAAGTAATTGCTTTTTGATGGGCTTAGCTACATTCATGCTTGCTGTAGAACCTTTTCATATTTTAAACACATACATAAATAACATGGGAAAAACTAAAAGCAGTTCAAGCTTTTCACTTGAGTTCCTAGACAAAGTTTCTCGTCTCCTCTAGGTTTGAAAGTGCATAACTGAGGCATCTTTGTTTTCAGATGTCAAAATGACGTTGGATTCCATTGGTTCTGATATCAAAAATATAAGCAAAAATATTCCTATTCAGGTTACGCTGTCAAATTTCATTCGTTACCTTAATGACACTGAAAATTACATCCACCGCCATTTACCCACTTTGGAAGAATATGATTCATACAGGTGAGTGCCTCCTTTGAGCTGATACACTGAAGAGTGAAACTTGCTATGGAACGGGATAACAATTTGACGATATAACCAGGATAATCTTACGAGAGCAAATTGTACAAAGAGGCCATAATGTGATATGTATTCACTCTAGTTTATGTTCATTAAAAAAACTAAAGTGTTCACTTCAGCAGCATGTATACTAAAATTGTAACTATACCAAGAAGCCTAGCATGGCTGCTGAGAAAGGATGGCATGCAAATTCATGAAGCATTCCATATGTTCTTTTTTAAATTGAGGACTGAAAGTTCTTGAGCCAAATAGTCAATTATTTGCAATTTTGATGTCATCCGTGGCTTCCGAAATCTTGGTTATAATTATCTAAGGCATGTAAAAGGATTTTAAAACTTAAAAGGAATTAAAAAGGGCATTGGGATAATATTTTTCTTTTTGTTGGTTTATAAAAGAAATATGTAGAGGTTGGTTCTTACAGAAAGCGCATCCTTGAAACCAGTGAACTGTGTGAAGCTGCTGTCGTTCCCAGCTCTTTGCCCTTTAGAAAAATGCTAGTGGTAGGGTTTGGCCTTGGCAGGTGATGGTGGACATAGATCTCAGACAAGAGCGCTGGGGAAGGCAGGACTTAGAGACTCGGGGCATTTCCAGGCTCATGTGAGATGTAAGACGTACTCTCCCCTCTGAAAGGCTCAGCCCCACGACCGCCCACTGGAACTATTCCTACTGCTCAAACCCACGGAGATTCTGGACATTCCCATTCCTGTTCAGGTTATTTATTATGCAAGAACACAAGATAAATAATAAAATAATAACAATAATTGCTAGCATTTAGGGAAGAGTCACAATGTGCCTGTCATGTACTGTCCACGTGGCATCTCATTTAATACTCAGAAAAATGTCCTGGGTTGTGTTCTGTTTATAATCCTGTTTCTTAGAGGCTCAGGGAGGTGAAGTGATTTTTCAACTCCCACCTGACTATGCCCTTAATTATCAATATGCCATTTCCTACTGTGTGGCTTGGCCACCCCAGCAGGTGTCGGAACAAAGATAAGACAGACCCTTTCCCAATGAACTTACAATCTCAGAGGTCAGATTTTCACAGATGAAAAGAGTGGTGCAATGATCTGTCTACATACCAGCTCCCCCTTCCTTCCACCTTCCCCTGCCCTGAGACTATAAGTTTATTTTAAAAAGAAATTTAATGAAGCAGATGAGGCTTGCATTAACTGTAAAGGATTTCTGAGGCCAGGTTCCATGGCTTATTTAATTTTGTGTCCTCAGTATCTGGAACAAAAAGTCACAGAATGGGTGCAGGTGGTTATTATAATTATCGAGTTTTTTTTTTTTTATAGATCTTTATTGGAGTATAATTGCTTCACAATACTGTGTTAATTTCTGTTGTACAACAAAGTGAATCAACCTTATGCATATGTATATCCCCATATCCCTTCCTTCTTGAGCCTCACTCCCACCCTCCCTATCCCTCCCCTCTAGGTCATTACAAAGCAAGCACTGAGCTGGTCTCCCTGTGCTATGCTGCTGCGTCCCACTAGCTAACTATTTTACACGAGTTTGTTCTTAGTTGAATGAAAAACTGTAGTGACAGCTTTTGTCGCATAAGTAAATTCTTTGTTTTATAGTGTTTTAAAGGTTGGGAAGCATTTCTACCCTTGAATGCACCTGGGTTGCTGGTAGAGTTTGATGTACATTCCGGGAATGCCAGTAAGACCTAATTGAGGATCCATTCTCCTGAAACATCTCACAGGACCATTACAAAATCGAGACTAGCATTCTGCAGGCGTTTGATTTAGGATGCTCCTAGAATTCTAAAATATTCAATGCACTCATCACATAGAGAGTGTCTGGCTCAGTAAAGAACACAATTCACTCCCCACCCCCTCAAATATTCCTGCAACCACAAAACATTTTAGATAAAAGACCAGAGGAAGGAGACCCCAATTTCCTTATCTGTTGTCTAATCATGATCTGTCTACATCTCATCATCATTATAATAGGCACTTACAGCCTCAGGAACCTTGAAAGAACTTACAAACCTTAAGGGGCATGGTTATCGGTAGCCTTGGAGAGGTTGAGTCAACCCTGCTTCTGGGCCCTGTAGAGGTAAAGCAAAGGAAAGAAACGACAATCCCATGACCACTGAGAGCTCTTTGAAACCAAGATAAACACTGTCTTGGTTAGATTGGAGGACTAGGGGTGAAAAGGGGTCTTTTCACAGCACTCTTACCCACTGAGGAATTAACAGAGGAATCTGATATTTGATTGCCAAGGGTTTTTCAGCCACTCCAGCCCAGGTCTAGCAGCTTTTGTGTTGTGATGATGTCACCTCTTAGGTTTGCTAACACTGTGTTTGCTCCACCAGGTGGCTGGGTTCCTTGGTTGTCTGCTGTTTACTGACCCTCATAGTGATTTTTTATTGCCTGGGCTTGTTGTGTGGCACGTATGGCTACGATCAGAATGCCACCCCAACCAGACGAGGCTGCGTCTCAAACACTGGAGGCATCTTCCTCATGGTGTGAGTGTTGGCTCTTCCTTGCCATGTGGGGGGGGGGGGATGCAGGGAGGTAACTCTAGTGTGACAGGGACCCGGTGACCTCTGGCTAGCAGTCTGGGTTCCAGTGACGTAGGTGGGCTTGTGTGACTGTACTTTCATCGGTCTGGGAAATTCCATTAAGCATGAAAAGTAAAGGAAACTCTAGATTGGTTGCACTTTGATTGACAAGCTTAAAAGCTGATAGCTCTTTAAAGCAGCTATCAGGGAAATTATTTCCAGTTTGCATTCTTAATTCTCATTGTTTTTCCCCATATCTATATATCTGCATATCTATCCATCCATCCATCCATCCATCCATCCATCCATCCATCCATTCATCCATTCATTCACCATACTTGCTGAATATTGACCTGGCAGACAGACACTGTTCACTCTGAAACTTGATTTAGAACAGAGGTTGCCTACCTGGCACCCTTGGAGTTAGACAAGTAGCCTACATTAGTGATGCGATCAGGTGTGAAGTAACAGCAAGTGGTGAGCCTGCAGTGGACTGGAGCAGTTCTGCCCATTTCAATTACATTCACATCCAAGTTCATATTTTTGGAAAAAAACAAACAAACAACCTTTATAGGGTATAACAAAGCAAAGGGGGCATGAGCTGGGTGCAACTGGACATGGAGCCAGTAATGTAAACCAGTAACCAGGGGTAAAAGCCTCAAATGCTCCCTAGAGGGGAATCTGTGTGAGTTCCAACTCGATATTCTCTTTTCTGATAAGCTTCGTGGAGAACCAGCGGCGAGGGGTGTGATGGGGCTCGAGGGGCGTGTAAAGATTTGGAAGAAGTCCTTTGGGCAATAGAGAATCAAAACCACAGCCATTTCTTTGCTTATGTCACTAGTGACATGCATTAACTTGCTTTGTTAAACTTTGGGTCACTATAATAATCATGCTGCTTATGAGCTGTGATTCTAAGGCCTTTTCCTTAAAGCTTCAGCCTCCACTATAGTACACTTTATTAATATTAATACAGGCACATGAGTTTCTTTTTTTTATTGAAGTATAGTTAATTTACAATTTGTGTTCATTTCTGCTGTACAGCAAAGTGACTCAGTTATACACATATATACGTTCTTTTTTTATACTCTCTTCCATTATGCTTTATCACAGGATATTGAATATAGTTCCCTGTGTATACAGTAGGACCTTGTTGCTTATCCATTCTAAATGTAGTAATTTGCATCTACTAACCCCAAACCTCCCAGTCCCTCCCTCTCCCTCCCCAACTCCCCCTTGGCAACCACAAGCCTGTTCTCTATGTCTGTGAGTCTCTGTTTCGTAGATAGGTTCATTTGTGTGTGTGTGTTTTTTTAAGTGAGTTTTAAAAATAACCTTAAAGCTAATGACATGGGAGTCTGCCAGAATTGGACAAAATTGGACAGAGCTCCACACATGGAAAAGCCTATTTGCTTACATACTTAAACTTAAGAAATTAAGCCAGCAAGGAAGAGTATATGTGCCCAGCCTTTTTGTTTAAATGTACACAGCTACAGACAGAAAATTCATTTAGTGTTCAGAATTTAATAATCCTGACACTTGGCTGTTTTGTCAGTGTCTTGATGGTGAATTTATATATTACATCTATTTATTACATACATTTATGTATTACATCTATTTAATTATTTGAAAAGGTACAAGTTTCGTAAAATTCTATTTGCTCTGAAAAGGTACAAGTTTCATAAAATTCTATTCCACTTTTAGGGATGAAACCAAAAAATGTGATATCTAGCTTCAAAGAAAAAAAAATAAAAAATAGGAGAGTCATGAGTAAATGGGTGGAGGCTAAGAGCAGCTTCAGTTTGGCTGTAATACTCGCTTCTGCAGATTAAGGAATCTCTCTAAAGGGTTAAAGTCACATGGAAATCTATGGCTTAGGAGCCGTAGGATTTATCTCAGCAGTGGGGAAAAGGTTGGTAACTATAAGTTGCTGTCAGATGCATTCTGGGAGGTCTGCAGTCTGAGATTTCTGTACTGTTGAAGCCTACCACTCATCATGGCATGCTTTGCTACGCTTAGCAGAATTCTCCTTCTCTCTCTTGAGACATCTGGTAAACAACTGGATAGACTAATCAGACTAACTAGAGGAAAGCCGTTTCTTCTTTATAATTGTTTACTTGCTTGTAGAAATGAGAAAGAGTATATTTAGTTCAGCTTCAGCCAAAACACCACCTGCTCTTTAAAAACGGTGACGTTATCCAATCAAGAGCATGGTCTCTTTAACAACCAAGCAAGAATCCTTGCCTCCCAGGAGGATCCTAGTGAAAGACCTGGAAGGAGGGAAGCAGAGAGTCCTGGCTCCTATCCTGTGTCTTCTGAGGGTCCAGGGAGCATTTTAGGGGCTGAATGGGATGCAGTGGTGAACGTACATCTGCGGGGGTGATATGGATGGTTTCCCCAGAGATAAGGAGACCTAATTAAGGCAACCAGAAAACAATCTCTTGTACCAAAGACCGTTATAAAACTTCCAATTTTAGCTCTTGAAAACAATGCCCAGATTATCGAGACCTCTGAAGAAAAACTAAGATCACGTGTTGCCACGGGCATATTACATATGGCTGGCGGCAGTTTCAGTGGTTATAGATATTTCAGAGAGCAGTTTGTCAGGCTATAGCAGGTCATTTCCATTTTAGGGAATTTATTTTGAGGCAGTAGACCAAACTATGGGAAAAGCATTTTGAGCAGAGACGTGTTTTTGTGGTGTTAGTTGTAATAGTGAGGCATTCGAAGAGGCACACATGTCAGCCACTTCGGAGGCTGGAGTAGATTATGTGGCCACTGTAAGGATAGAGAGGTTGGCTGTCCTGGGTGGCTGATGAAAGTTTCTAAGATGTTCGACAAGGGCCCACAAAATTATGCACGTGTTTTTTTTTATTTTTAATTTTTAAATTTTTTATTTTTTGCGGTACGCGGGCCTCTCACTGTTGTGGCCTCTCCCGCTGCGGACGCGCAGGCTCAGCAGCCATGGCTCACGGGCCCAGCCGCTCCGCGGCATGTGGGATCTTCCCGGACCGGGGCACGAACCCGTGTCCCCTGCATCGGCAGGCGGACTCTCAACCACTGTGCCACCAGGGAAGTCCAATACATGCATATTTAGAAAACAAAGGCTGGAAATGTTAACAGCATGCTCTTTAGAGTAGTGGGGTTGTAGTGAAGTGTTCTCTCAGAGGTTTTGATTATTTGTGTAACTAACACACACACACACACACACACACACACACACACACACACACAC
>NW_006775205.1:61923-89102 GCF_000442215.2 Lipotes vexillifer | reverse complement strand
TTTCCCTGATGCAGTAGCCCTGTTGGTCTGAGAAGGTCCAAAGGGACTTAGGGCCCCACCAGCAAACATTCCTTGCTATTTATTTCAGAGGAGCCATGCAGATGTTTCTAATTATGCCTTGAGCATTTGCAGTGAGGGGAGTCATGCCCTTTGGGGACACTGTTGTGATTGAGAGCATCAGCCTGCACACTTCCTAGGGTCCTTCCTGGTGTGCACCAGCGATGGTATAGCGTTTGGCTATTCCATCTAGACTGATTTAAGAGTTTGCTCCCTCTGTGTCTCCAGCGCGGCCACTGGGCACTGCTAGAGAAAAGTCCTACAGCAGAGCACATTAGGATCCCTACAGAATTGTGATTCCCCACCTCACATGGACCCTCCACAGCCCTTCAAGTTCCTTCTTTCCTCCCTCCCTCCCTTCCTTTATTCTGCGATTGTCTTTCCACTCTGATGCATCCATCCTCCTTATTTTGCTTTTCTCTTAGCTGATGGGTTTACCTTTCTCTTCACGGAGAAAATAGAAGCCATCATAAACTTGCCACCCCCAAACCTCTGAAGGCACCTGTGCTCACACGCATGGGAAGCCAGAGGCAGAAGGGTCTCTCCCATCTAGGCTTCCCCGCTCCCCAGCATCCCCGCTGTGCTCTCAGCCCATCCCCACCCACCATCCCGAGGATGGAACAAAGCCTCCCTTCTTTCTCCTGCGTCTTCATTCTCTTCTCCTCTCCTAGACTTTCTTCTCAACACTTAAACGTGTTCTGTTCTCTCCCCTCCTTAAAAACCAAAACAGAAAACCCCTACCAACACCCCTTCTTCCATCTAACTCCGCTCTCTGCACAGACGTCTCAAAATAAAGATCTGTGCCTGCTGCCCGTCTCCTGCTTTCCCACCTCCTGCCCAGCCTACACCACTGTGGCTTCGTTGCTGGCCACTTTCAGGTCAGCAGTGACTTCTGTGTCTCCGGTACAGTGGACTTCTTCGAGTCCTTCTTGACCGTGTCCTCACAGCAGTGACTGGAACAGCTGCCACTCCTTCTGCAAACAGTTCTTCATACCCCATCAGCGACCTCACACCCTCATGGTCTCCTTCCCACCTCCCTGACCCTTCATCTTGGTCTCGTTTGCTGTCTCTCTCTCCACCACCTGTTCTCCAAATGGTGAGGTCCCCCAGGCCCAGTCCTAGGCTGCTTCTCCCTCCAACCGCAGCCCCAGGGATCTGTCATCATTTCTAAGCCACTGACTCACTAAAGTAGGTCTGTAACCCAGGCATCTGCGCTCCAAACACCTGGCGGGCTCCTCCACAGCATGTCCTCCGAGATGTCTCCCGGGCAATGTGACCAGAAGCCCATCTTCTCTGCCCTCCCTGTCCCTGCTGCTGACAAGCCCTGGTGCCCCTTGCCCTCCCTTTCCTTCACCTCCAGCGCACGTCTTCAGGATGTCCTGCTGCATCTGCCTCCCAGGTCACACCTCTTTCACCCGCTGGCTCCCCTCCACCACCATCAACTGCATCAGGCCACCATCCGGGGCTAGAAGCAGCCTCCTTGGTGGCATCCTCCTCCACATGGGCACCTGTCCCTCCATCCTTCACGCTCTGCCAAGAGGACTTTTCTTCAGAGAGAAATGGGGATGTGTTCCTCCGGTGCTTAAAGGCCTTCAATAGCTTTCCCTCCCTGCATCCCCCATGCCCCACCCAGCTCGCCCCTACCTGCCTCTCGAGCTGCCGTTCACTGCTCGTTCTCTGCCATCTCGCTGGATGCAGAGCTACGTCAGCCCCTTTCAGACTCCCAAGAGTACATTTCCTACTGTCAACTGAAAAAAATGCACAACCTGAAAGCTGAGAATTATCTTTTATTCGGCAGACAAAACTGAGGACTTAAGCCCAGGAGGCAGCCTCTCAAATCGCTCTGAGGGACTGCTCCATAGAGGTAAGGGAGGAGCCCGGATACAGAAGAGTTTCTGCAACAAAGACCAGGTGGTAGGAACATCAGAAGGTGACTGTTCGTTAAAGAAAACCAGACATCCCAAGTGAAGGAATTTAGCACTTTTCTATGTATGGAAGATGCAAGAGTCTGGGCTCACTGAAATCATTCCTTTGCCCTGCACCTCAGCTATCTGGGGCCAGCATCCTGCACTTTCCCACCTTGAGTCTCTCAGGGTGCCCCGTTGGAAGCGGGCTGCAGCAGCTGATGACTTGATGGTGGGCATCCTGTTTTTATCCTGAGTTCCCTCAGTGCTCACTGATGGGGCAGATAGAATGTGATGGATTGATGGCTGGAACATCCTTTGTTTACTGCTGTGGCAGGCAACATTTTTTCTTTGACACTGCCTTACAACCTCCTCCCTCACTGGAAAGGCTTGGTTCACTCAAATGACTCCAGAGCCCATGTCTGAACCACCATGCTGGGCTTGCAAGCAGGCGAGGGACTCAGTCCTAAGTGTTCCCTAAACAAGCGCCTGGTACTTCCTGTCTGCACCCCTCGGTAGGCCGACCCGTTTAGCCTGCAGAAAGCTGAAGACGCCAGGTCATTTTATACAATGAATAGGTAGAATGAGTAAGTACTAGTAGGTAATATTGAATAATTCCTTGTAGAATTATTAACTTTATTTCTATTTTTTTCCAGCGGGGTTGGATTCAGTTTCTTCTTTTGTTGGCTATTGATGACCATCGTGGTTCTGACTTTTGTTGTTGGTGGAAATGTGGAAAAACTGGTCTGTGAACCTTACCAAAACAAAATGTTATTCCAGGTAAACATGGTTTTTGTGCCCATTATGAAGAGCTTGAGCCAACTTTTATTTTCCCCTTCCTTGTGGGTTTCTTCGAGAGCAAAAAGATGAGCAGGTGGTTTGTATTCAGTAGGTTGAGATTCCATCTATTTGTCAGAGCAAAAACATATGGCAGTACAGTTGACCCTTGAACCACAGGGAGTTAGGGGCGCTGACCCTCCATGCACTCAAAATCTGCGTACAATTTATATTCAGCCTTCCGTATGCATGATTCCTCCATATCTCCTTTCTTGGATTCAACCAACCTAGGACCGTGCAGTACTGTAGTATTTACTACTGAAAAAAATCCGCTTATAAGTGGACCCTTGTGGTTTAAACCCATATTGTTGAAGGGTCAACTGTATTCTTTTTTTTTTTTTTTTTTTATTTACTACTGAAAAAAATCCGCTTATAAGTGGACCCTTGTGGTTTAAACCCATATTGTTGAAGGGGCAACTTTTTTTTTTTTTTTTTTTTTTTTTTTTAATGTAAGTGAAATCAGTACCAGGAATTAAGGCTTGCTCATCAATGTTGATTGTAATACTTGGGGAAAATACAGTTCTCCTCAGCAGTAGTTCCCAAATGCAGGACATCAGAGGATAAGTTCCTGGGTTCCTTCTATACCTCAAGAGGTTTCTGACATTTCACATAACTTCCCAGATGACAGTTGCACACACAGATGGTTTGAGGGTCGTACGTTTGAAGTGAAAGAGACTGATAAATGACACACCTCATAGCTGAGGGTTGTCCCTGGTGGAAATCTGACCAGGTAGTTGGGAATTGAATTCAAGCTTCACTTTCTCCATCTAAGACTCTAGGACACCAGGTGCAAGTTTAGCTTCATTAGTTAAAGAGGAAGTTTTGATCTACATGTCTGTCTTCTAACTTTGGCTTTCCAGTGTTTTTCTCTAGATTCTGATTTTTAAAATATATTTGTTTTCCTATTTTATTGTATATATTTTTTCACCTCAAATCTGTTATAAAATCAGGTGAATGCTTGCTAAAATAAACCAGTTGTGGTGGTGGTATTTTAATTACTCAGTTGGCTGAAGAAAATTAAATCGGGAGCATCAGTTTGTCAAATTATCTCCATTTGGC
The DNA here is from genome assembly GCF_000442215.2 of Lipotes vexillifer. Taxonomy (NCBI): domain Eukaryota; kingdom Metazoa; phylum Chordata; class Mammalia; order Artiodactyla; family Lipotidae; genus Lipotes; species Lipotes vexillifer. Next base: position 85,245 of record NW_006775205.1, on the reverse strand, counting down.
CTCCTGATAAAAAATAATAATAGCACATCAAACCAGACTGCATCATCTTTTGTACTGTGTTAAATTGTTAAAAAGGAATTCTTAAAACAATAGAGGATATTTTGAAACCATTTACACTCCGTAAGTGTATGTACAGTCATGTACCAATTAGCCCACCTTAAATATACATAATGTGAAGTCAAAGATTGTGCCAGATTTAATTCCTTTTGTCTAGAGGGAAATAGTGAAGATCTGGGTCTACTGCTTCATGGCTTTCTATTAGATATTCTGAATCAAATTATCTATTTTTCTCCCATTTCTAATATGTTTATTTTACTAAAATGAAATGTTCCCCCCCAAAAGTAGTCTCAGTAATTCCTACTGATGCTATCCAGTGGCCGATATCTTTATTCCAATCACACTATTATTTTCTAGTTTTAAGTTGAAAATCAATGAGGAAAATCATGATATAAAAATCCCCCAGATACCGTATATTGAACAGAATATTCATTTTATTATATGCATGTATGTTAGTGTAAAACTGTCTTTAAAAAAAAGTTTTTTAATTTGTTCTAGGTTTTGGACACGCCGTATTTACTAAATGCGGATTGGAGATACTATCTCTCTGGCATGGTATTTAACAAACCAGATATTCATCTCACTTTTGAACAAGTTTACAGGTATAAGTAATTGCATCATGCATTTTTTGCTACTTAGAATGTTGTGTTTTTACAATGAGAATTTTGCTTTCAACGTGTCTTTAATTTTAACGGTCAACTTTCCAGTTTTAGAAGTAAGCTGTTCTCTGGTCTTAGCAGTAAGACCAAAAAGATACTCCTTTCCCTGAAAGCCTTCTAGGCCTTAGGGTGGTACTGTCCCAAGCCGCCCCGTCTTAATTACTAGAATTCACTGGTAACAGTGACCCTAAAATGCATTCTTGTTTAAGAATCACCCTGCCCCAAGTAAATGCCATATAGCAAGAATTCATTGGATGGGGCTGTTGATGGAAATAGTCGGTAAACATGGGAATTCCCTGGAGGTTCAGTGGTTACAACTCGGCGCTTTCACTGCCAGGGCCCAGGTTTAATCCCTGGTCAGGAAACTAAGATCCCGAAAGCCATGGTGTGGCAAAAAAAAAAAAAAAAAAAAGAAGAAGAAAAAAATCAATAAACAGTCTATAATAGGAATAGAAAAGAGTTTTATTTGAGCCAAACTGACTACTATAGCCCCAGAGACAGCCTCTCAGATAGTTCTGAGGAATTGTTCCAGAGAACCATGGCTTTCAGAATAGTTTTACATCTTGTCAGAGCAAAGAACATTAAACAAGTCAGGGATACATTCATTAAAGGTTTCCAAAAAAACAGATCAGGATATACACAGTCAATCACTGTGGCCTTGGCACCTGGGAAGGGAGTCTTATCATCGAAGGAGTACCAACATAGATGTCCCAGGGAGGGAGATATTTAATCTTTATTTTTAACATGGACATCCTTTACTTCTGGTCAATGCACCCTTTTCTTTCATAATTAAAGCCGATGTACAGTGTGTGTTTGACAACCCACAAACAGCTTGTTTTAGTTAGGATAAAATTTGAGTTAAATCATGTAGAAGCCAGAATGACTTCCCGAGACCTCAATATGTGAACATTTCTTTCGTCAGGTCCAAATCTCAGACATGCTAATTGCAATGCAGCTGGAGATCCAGGCTGTACAGTCAGGCTGCCTGGGCTCCAGTCCTGGCTCTACCACTGGGGCCTTTGCGATCTTGGGCAGTTCCACTTCCTGTTGCTTCAATAGGGATGATGATAATAGTAATCTGAGTATCACCAGCTCCCCATTACCTCTAGCGAATGAGACAGCAAATAAGCAGCACAGGTGTCAATCTTACTCACACCTCACCTCCATGGCAGGCAATGGTGTCATCAACTGTGGTCTTCTGCTTTGCCCAGAGGGTCACAGGAGCCTTCTCAACAGCATGTTCTCGGTAGACATTTTCAATTCATTGGAGTTTCTGTGCACAGTTAATCCATCCCTAGGCTCAGAGGAGGCCGAGCTCCTTGGCCTGGTCTGCCAGCTCTTTGTGATTCTGGCTCCCATGGAACTCTCTGGTCTTACCTCTGTTAGTTAGTGTATCAGACTCTCTGTTCCAATGCCAACCTACTTGGGAGAGGAGTATCACACCTCTTGGGGATGTGGGAAATTTGCTTCTCCCAGGCATCCCTCGGGACTGGAGGGCAGGAAGAGGTGCCCCAGGAAGTGGCCATCTGGGTGGCAAGGATATGCATCAGATGAGGCCACCCTGCTTAGCTCAGCCAAGGAAGTGTTTGTCACATTTTAAAGAAGCACGGAGAAGTGAGGCCAAGTTAGGTTTATAGCCAAAGTGGACCAACTGTTTGGATGTTTGTTGCTCCCTCCCTATCTCCATCCTACCCTTAGTCCAGCCTTAGGTTTAGTAGGTGAAGCTCAACCCTGAAAATATGGAGGGAGATGGTCTGGCAGGGACTTGATAGAGTCTTAATCTTTTATGAAATCTTTTAATGATAGTGCTTTGTAACTTACCTCTTTCTGACATCTGTTGTTTTTTTAGATTAGAGTTTATTTCTTCTCAATTTGTAAACTTGTTATTACTCACAGCACTGGAAGGAACACAAAGGACACAGATAGAAGGATGTAGTATTTACCAGTCCTAGTGTATCTGTTGCAAACATGGGACATTTAGTAAAACAGGGAACGAAGTGAGGAATGGCGGGCACCCGGGGGTTCATGCAGCCACTGGTGATGGCCTTCTGTGTCGACACCCAGATGCCACGTCTGTGGTCACAGGTTAAACAAAGATGAACAGTTCGCCTTTCTCTCCATCCTTAGCAGTGGACAGAGGTAGCCACAACTGCCTTTCTGGATCCTGATTTCTCTGTTTATTCCCTCAGTGATTGCAAAGAAAATAAAGGCATTTATGCCACACTTAAGCTAGAGAACACCTACAATATCAGTGAACATCTCAGCATTAAAGAGGTGAGTAATTAGAACCAATCAGAAAATTGACATTTCTTTACTAAGTTCAGTTGTCTTTTTTTTTTTTTAATGAAAGTCACATAAGTTAAAAATTAACCATTTTAAAGTGACTTTAGTACATTTGCAAGGCTATGCAACTCTCACCTCTACCTAATTCCAAAACATTTGCATCACCCCTGAGCAGCTGACTTTCTTGAGGCATGAGTTTCTCTAGCAGACGATGGAAGATCCTCTCCAGGGGCCTCCCAGCAGACACTTCACAGGGAAAGAGTTTATCCTTTGAGTATCCCTGTTCCTGGAGGCACTTGTTTCCCAGGGATACTGACTCCCAGACCAGCCATCCTTTTCTGTCACATCCCTGAGTGGGGACAAGAACCGTGGCCCACAGAGTCCTCACTCCTTATGAATGATGGCTGTGGCCCCAGGGCTCCCAGATAGGCCTTTAACAAGAGACAGAGTGGCAACAAGGGTGGAAGGGACAGAGGGAATGAATGACCTCTCCTGCTCCTTTGCCCAGACCGGCACCCAAGTCTTGAGTGTTCAGACTCCAAGGAGAGATCCCCGTAGAGCACACTGGCTGGAGGAAGGGGCAAGGGGGCTTCAGCAGTCCAGGCCTAGGGCACCCTTAGCCTAGGCTGTGCCCACTCCCTCATACCTGGAGGCCTTCTGGCCTTCTCAGCTGTGCAGGAGAGAATCTAAGGAACCTTATTTCTTCTGGGCTTCCGATATAGAAGCAATTACTGAGGAAAATCAAGGGGAGAAATTGTTCCCCAAACCCCATGGCTTACCCACTGAGGCATCACAGAAGGCTTCCAGGGTTGCCATGAGGCCACAACAGCCTGATGATTTTCAGATGTGAAGAGGTTTATTTGAAAGCTGTATACAAATTTCGGATTCTCTTCCCTAAATATAGCTTGCATGTATTTATAAATAATTTTGCAAGCAAGCCCTAATCGATGCCCTCTACTCATTTACTCATTATGCCATGTGCCATTTTCTTGGTGCACCATGATGAGTAGGGTGAGAGAGGCCCCAAGTCATGAACCACGTTCCCGTTGATCTCAAGTCTCTCTATTACCCAAGTCCAGTGCATGCTGCCTCCTTCCCCTGCAAAGCAGCCTGCCCAGCCCCTTTCAGCATCTCTGTTTGTCAAGACTTGCTCAGAAGTCACCTCCTCTCTGTTGCCCTCCCCAGCCTCCTGCCTTGAAAGGCTCTGCCCCTGGTGTCCCAATGCATTTCACGTGCCTTTACCACAACACTGCCTCTTCCCTTTGAGATCTTTGAGGGTAGAGATGCAATATGAGTTTGTTTTGCATTCCACCTCCTCACATAGTGCTTGGCATAGGGCAGGGAGGCAGGGAAGGAGTGGGAGGGGAGAGAAGAGAACCGGGAAGAAACGCCAGTCAGGTGCATGTGTTTTTGTTTTGCCCTGTGTAATTTTATTGCTCTTTTAAAGCATTAAGTAGGTGATGTTTTTGGAGAAGAGTGGATTTATTTCTATTTTTCCTTTTTATTATGCAGCATACCGGAAACATAAATAATAATTTTGAAAATATGAATATAAGAATTGACAATATAGTTCTGCTGGATGAGGCAGGAAGAAGAAACCTTATGGATTTCAGTTCTTCAGGAATAGACAAAATAGACTATGGTGCCTTCATGGCTGCGGTATGACCCATATGTTCACACTTGATCTTTTGGGGAAAAGTTAGGGCACCATATGTGTGTGTGTGTGTGTGTGTGTGTGTGTGTGTGTGTATAATATTTTTTTGTTTGTTAATTTCTTGTTTTTATTTTTGTTTTTTTATTGAGATGAGATTCACTCAACATGAAATTAATTCTTTTACCAAGTGAGCAATTCACTAGATTTTAGTAGAATCACAATGTTACATAACTATCATCTCCATCTAGTTCCAAAGCACCTTCATCACCCCAAAAGAAAGCCACAATCCCATTAAGCAATTGCTCCCCGTTTCCCACTCCCAGCCCCTGGCAACCATCACTCTGTGTTCAGTTTCTATGAATTTACCTATTTTGGATATTTCATATGAATGGAATCATACAGTATGTGACCCTTTGTGTCTGATAACCTTAACTGGTCCGTTTCATGTAGCCCAAGTTTTTTGAGATTCATTTACATTACAGCATGTATCAGTATTTTATTTCTCTTTATGGTTGAATATAAATAATACTGTGTGTATAAACAAGAATGCAGATGTGTCTAGCCTTAGAGTGTCTAGCCTTACTTTATGGTTAGTTATGGACTCATGTTCACTCTGTTGCTTATTAAAATGCTGTTAAGGTTCAAAAATCCCATATCCATAACACAGCTTTTTACACCTCTTTTGTAGACTGGGAAAAATCCCACAAAAGTGAATCTTTTATCATTTGCAAATGATCTAGAAGTAAAAGCCAACCATTTGGTGAGTTCAAACGGTCTGGTTCAAGGCTGTCATTGTTGTAGATGTGAAATGTCAGTACCGTTCTTAGAGAAGCTATTGAAGAGGTTCCTTGTACCACAAGTAACCCTTGTTTAAACACGCCGCTCTGTGCATGTTAAAAGTTCCCATCAGCAGCCATTGCCACATGGCGCCACAGTCCGTGAGCGTGTGAAGGTTCCCAGGGCAGCTTCAGGGTGCAGGCCCTTCCCAGCCTCTGCTCGTGGTACTGCTGCCCTCACTGCTTTAGCACCGGACCTGCTTTCACTCCATCCACCCCTCCACTGCCAAACACCTGTGCACACATTTTCTTGCAATGTAGGGAATGGTAACTGAGGACATGGGAGGGAGATCCTGTTTGGTGCTTTGCATCGCCAATAATGAGCGGGTAAGGGAGGGCAAAGACACCATCCAAGCCCCATAAGCTTCCCCATTACCAGCTTCTTTGCTGGTGACTAATGGCTGTAACCGGCCCCTTTCACAAAGCAGCAGACCAGGACTCTGGGGGAAGACCAGGATTTAAATCCTGAGTCAGCCTCTTCCTAACTGTGGGAACTTAGGCACAATATTTCACCCCTATGTGCCTCAGTTTCCTCATCTGTTAAATGGAGGCAGTAGTAATGCTTGTTAGATGTTACTGTACTAAAAACGATTTAAGTGTGGGTTAAATAAAATTTCTCAGTTGATTGAGGCTTGGTTTTCTCATCTGTAAAATGGAGCTATAGCTACCGTAAAGCGGCTTTACAGTGGCTTTATTATGGTGAAGTGAGAGAGAGAGAGAGAGAAGGCAGCCTCAGGCACTCAGAAAGAACCGATGCGGATGGGTTATTGCTGAGAGTTCATGGTTCCATGGTTTGAAGGAGGGTGTCTTGGCACCGTCCCTCCAAGTTCATCATCATATAAGAAGGGCTGCATACTTCTGTCCTGATTAGAGAGAGTGCTCCAGAGTCTGGAAACAGGTACTAATATTTATTTACTTTATTCTCTTTGTAGCCCCCAGGAAATTTGAAACAGACCCTGAAAAATAATGCAGGAATCTTAAGAAATATTCATCGTGACGAAATCATTCCTTTGCAAAAATTAATGGTAACCATCAACAACCTTTGATATTTCGCTGTGCCCTGGGCAAACTCTGTTTCACCTAGCCTAATGATATATTGATATGTCACACGTAGGTCAAATTTGGTTGACCTCAGGCTAAGAAATTGAGCTATTTTTAAAATAAATGATAGTAGCTGGGCTTTGAAGAGGACACGTTTTTCAGTTTTCACCACAGATTTTCTGCCTCTTTGTTGCCTTTTTTCCATTTGAGTGTGAACAGTTATTTTAAATCTGTGGTTGCCCCCTGTTTTTCTCTCGTTTCCATGGCCTTAAACAGGCTCCCCTAAGCCATGCAGCAGCTGAAGTGCTGGACTCACTCTTACTTAGTTTATTATTATCAAACTCTCTGTCTTCACACGCTGCCATGAAATATGTGAGGCCAGGCGATGTCCTTTCTTTCCACGTTCGTTTAGCTCTACTCCCTGTTCTGATGTTCTTTGTCCCTCTCTTCCGTCCAGCTTTCTCACTCTTCCTGTCTCTTCTTTCCTCTCCGCCTTCTGGCTTCTTTCCTAAATGCCAGAAAGGCAGTTTGTAACATAGAAAGAACATGGGCTCTGGAGTCAGGTCGACCTGATTTCAAATCTTGCTTCTGCCTCTCCGAAGTCTTGTGGCTTTCAGTTTTCTCATCTAAAAATGGTGGGAAGGGTCCTTGCCTCACTGTTGGCTGGCTCTTGGACATGAAGGATCTGACCTCCCAGAGGGACTCTGCAAAAAGGAGCCATTATTACTACGCTTGCATGTGGGAGGGTCATGTTTGCAGTCGTCAAGGGGAAGACTGCGTGGGAACCAGGTTACAGAGTCAGCCTGCTCAGGTTTGAAGATTATTTGTCCGTTTGACTCCACCTTCAGAATCTTCTAGAACTAGTGTTTACCATCTCTCTCTTCATTTTTCCTCCTGCCTTTCTAATTCAGTGGAGTATTCACAAAGTCCTCCTGTACAGTTTTCTTAATTTGTGTGCTGCACTCACCACAGTTCTCTCTCTGCTATACTTTATGCCTAGCACAAATATGTTAACATTTTAAGCTGATGTTGACATGTTCCTTAAATGCTTTCCTTCAAGTAGACACAGGACTCCTTGGCCTTTTCAGAGTTGGGGCAACCTACAATTAGGCAAGTTGTTCTGGGGATGTGACCTACAATCTAAACCAGGGGTTAGCAAACTGTGGCCCTGAAAACTGCAGCCCGTGGGCCCCCTCCGGCCTGCTGCCTGTATTTATTCATTTACTTACCTATTTGTTTATTTATTTATTTTGGCCACGCCGTGCGGCATGTGGGATCTTAGTTCCCTGATCAGGGATCGAACCTGGGTCCCCAGTAGTGGAAGCTCAGAGTCCTCACCACTGGACCACCAGGGAATTCCTCTGCTGCCTGTTTTTACAAATAAAGTTTGACTGGAACACAGCCAGGCCCACCTAGTTTACAGATAATCTGTGGCTGCTTTTGGCTACAAGGGCAAAGTTGAGAGATTAGGACAGGGTATGGTCCACAAAGTCTGCAGTATTTACTATCTGGTCCTTAACCGATCAAGTTTGCCAATTCCTCATCTAAACCATGCAAATTAAGCCACTCTTGTTGAACAGGTTTTACTGTAAACAATGCCTGCCACTTCGAGCAAACCTGATTCAAAAGAGTTTTGTGGCTACCTTACACATGGTGTGCTGCCCTTTGAAGCTCTAGAATATGTATCCCAATTTTCTCCTTCAGGTTCTCTTATACCCAAATATGTGAGGTGCCTATTGTTCCTCGTGTCTGTTGTTTTTTCTCGAATGAAACTATTACAGAGTAAAGTCGGATTTGATGGCTGACTTATGGGTTGGGGGGGATACAAAGCATGTGATCTTGCAGCTTCACGTTACAGGTCAGGAAATATGATCTGTGTTTATTCACCAGAGTGCTGTGCACCAAAAATTGAAGGAGCTTCAACAGAAAAGCGGTGGATTGGGGGTAAGGATTTGTTTTCTTTCTCTGTCTTGGGGTCTTGTTACAAAAGCAAACACAGACTTTCAGAGATGTTGGGTTTTGCAGGTGCTTTAAGTAAAGTCAAGTCTCAGTTATCCACCCATTTTAAACACCAAATTGGGTTTTCCCACCCTCTCCTTTCTACAAGGACTTCTGTAAATGAAGACCGCATCCTGGCATGTTATGTACACAGGAGAAAGCTGTTTTTGGATGTGTAGGATGCAAGTGTAGGTGGTACATCGGTCACTTTTACAGAGATAATTCTGCTTGACAAACAGCTTCCACACACAAACTTTCACTCTCACTAGAAAACCAGTACAGTGCCACCCTATCTGTGTGCCATTGGCCAAAGCAAGTCACAGAGCCAAGCTCACCATCATGGGGTGGGGACGTATACCCATCTCCTGGGAAGCCAAGCCAGGGAAGGTGTCACTAATCAGGAACAGCTAGTAGGGTCTTAACTAACAAGTCACGGGGGTGTGGGGCTGAGTTAACAGCACTCGCATCAATATACAAACTGTCTGATGAAATTCTTTTATCACTTGATACCGTGTCGACCGTTGCTGTGTTTTCCAGGTGAAAGTGGCCAATATCATTCTCTTTTTGGATTCTGCTCAGGACTTCATCACAAACCGAATCTCCACGATTATTGCTGAAGTAAGTGGTTATGCCAATAAGTGGGTGTGTGACCATAACTGCATGATCACAGAGGATGGTAGAGTCATTTTAATGGCTTTATTACTCTTTGATGTCTTTCCAGGAAAGTAAGAAGTATGGGAATACGATAATGAGCTACTTTGAACATTATCTGCAGTGGGTCAAAATCTCTGTAAGTGGTTTATCGTTGATGAACATAAGGGGGCTGTGTCTTGGGAGAGTCATTTTCTAGGATAAAATCAGGAGGCAATCAAATTAAATTCACAGAAATTAGACAGAAGGTAAGTAAAAGGACCTTGAATGTAGGAGCCACAAGTGGAGGCACCATAAGACTCAGCACAAGTGTGTCCATGCTGGGCAGCTTCCCGGGCCTGCCCACCGTGGACAGCATGCCCCTTGCATTCTCCCCCGGCTCCCTTTGCTCATTGCTGTAGGGATTCTGGTCTCCTCGACTGTGTCTCCCCTGGCAAACCGTGAGCTCCTTACGTTAGAGTCCATTTGCAGCTGTGGTTTGTACACGCCCTGGGCAGCACTGAACCTGCTATGTCATTGGTGTATTGGTCGACTAGGGGGCTTAAACAACGGGAACTTATTTTCTGACAGTTCTGGAGGCTGGAAGTCCAAGATCAAAGTGTCGGCAGGTTGGTTTCTTCTGAGGCCTGTTTCTTTGACTTGTCGGTGGCCGTCTTCCCCTTGTGTCCCCACGTGGTCTTCCTTCTGTGTCTGTGTCCAGATTTCTTTTATAAAGACACCAGTCCTATTGGATTAGAGTCATCTTAGTGACCTAATTTTACCTGAATTCCCTCTTTGAACACCCTGTCTCCATATACAGTCACATTCTGAGGTATGGGAGGTTAGGACTTTGACATGGGAACCTTTGGGGGACAAAATTCGGTCCATAAAGTTAAGTCTCCATGAATAAATCAGTAGAGAGAAGTGGAGGAGCAGAGTGAAGTTTCCAGTGGCGCACGCAACCGATGGAGAATTACAGTATCTTTTCTCCACACCCTCTCCAGCACTTATTATATGTAGACTTTTTTTTGTTTTTTTTTTTGCGGTACGCGGGCCTCTCACTGTCGTGGCCTCTCCCGTTGCGGAGCACAGGCTCCGGACGCACAGGCTCAGCGGCCATGGCTCACGCGCCCAGCCGCTCCGCGGCATGTGGGATCTTCCCGGACCGGGGCACGAACCCACGACCCTGCATCGGCAGGCGGACTCTCAACCGCTGCGCCACCAGGGAAGCCCTATATGTAGACTTTCTGATGATGATCATTCTGACTGGTGTGAAGTAATACCACATTATAGTTTTGATTTGCATTTCTCTAATAATGAGCGATGTTGAGCATCTTTTCATGTGCCTGTTGGCCATCTGTATGTCTTCTTTGGAGAAATGTCTATTTAGGTCTTCTGTCTTTTTGGATTGGGTTGTTTGTTTGTTTTTGTTATTGAGCTGTATAAGTTGTTTGTATATTTTGGAAATTAAGCTCTTGTTGGTCACATCATTTGCAAATATTTTCTCCCATTCCATAGGTTGTCTTTTTGTTTTATTTATGGTTTCCTTTGCTGTGCAAAAACTTTTAAGTTTAATTAGGTCTCATTGGTTTATTATTGCTTTTGTTTCCATTGCTCTAAGGAGAGGGATCCAAAAACTATTGCTGCAATTTATGTCAAAGAGTGTTCTGCCTATGGTTTCCTCTAGGAGTTTTATAGTATCCAGTCTTACATTCAGGTCTTTAATCCCTTTCGAGTTTTTTTTTGTATATGGTCTTAGAGAATGTTCTAATTTCATTCTTTTACATGTAGCTGTCCAGTTTTCCCAGCACCACTAATTGAAGAGAATGTCTTTTCTCCATTGTATATTCTTGTCCCCTTTGTCATAGATTAATTGACCATTAGTGTGTGGGTTTATTTCTGGGCTTTCTATCCTGTTCCATTGATCCATATGTACCCTTTCCCCACTTTTTATAAAACTAACAGTGAAAAAGCCTATAAAGAGAGTGTATACGGTTGTTTGAACTTGGAGAAACATAATGTTATTAATATGGGCTGCCTTGTAAGGTAGAGGTGGAAGAAAAGGGGGAGGTGAGCCAACCAATTAAGGAAAAGAAATAAGACACACTCCCCACCCCAGGAACTAGCATCTAGCTTATTGTACTTACTCCAGAGTTTTTTGAATGAATGAATATAGTTTTCTTAAGCTAATGGGATTGGAGCATCTGTCTGTGATTCATTAAACTTGTTTAGTCTTACCTCAGTAATGAGTACTTTGCTTTCTGTCTTCTAAAACGAGGTCAGCAGGTCCTGCCATTTTTGTAAATAAAGTTTTATTGGCACACAGCCCCACCCATTTGTTCATATATTGTCTGTGGCTGTTTTCGCCCCACCATGGCAGAGTGGAGAAGTTGGGACAGATACATCTCAGCCGAGCCTGCAAAGTCTAAAATATTTACTCTCTGGCCCTTTATAGAAAAAGTCTGCCAACCCCTGTTCTAAAATGTAGACTTATTCATTACCTAACTTTCCACTTTCTTCCCACATCCTTTGTCAGACTACAAAGGGAGCGGGTAAGAAACTCAGACTGAGGCACTGTGCTGACCACATATACTCTAAGTCTCTGCAGAGTCCAGCAAGATACTTTTCCAAATAACAAATGAGGGAACTAAAAACCAAGGCTCAGAGAGAATCGGGGTCTTCCTTTCAAGTACATACTTTTTTATGTCATAGAACTCATCCCTAGAAATCAGCCATCAGCTCCATATCCAGCGTGCCTAAGGATTCTTTTTGTGAACAGGCCAGAAGTGAATAGGGTGTTTAATTTTATTCTTGTGGAATTTTGTGGGTGTGGCTCCATCTAAGTTTGCCTGTTTTTCTTACCCCCATAGATCACTGAGAAAATGGCAGCCTGCAAACCAGTGGCCACCGCTCTAGATTCGGCTATTGATGTCTTTCTGTGCAGCTACATTATTGACCCCCTGGTAAGAATTTCATCTTTCAAAAGAAGAAAACAGTAAACTCATTATCTTTGATTGTTTTTTTCAGATGGTAGTTCACACTATAATATAAAATAGGTTTCTGCTTGGGTCTGTTACAGTTGTAGAATCCAAGACCTAAGATCTAAAATGTAGATGAATGTGTTCTGACACTGATAAGCTAGAAAAGTCAAAGTCCTTGCTGCATATCTTCATTCCATACTTGAACGTTATTTACAGAAGTCAAGAGACCCTCATGAAGAAAACTGTTTGTCTGAAATAATTAGAAAGGAGCATCACTGGTGTGCAGATTGCCAATATTCCAAAGGACTCTTAGTGCAGCTATATATGTAACCCTAAAGCTATAGCAAACTTAGTTTAATTTTTGAGTTAACAGCCCTTTAAGATGTTACCATTGGGCTGGTAAGTTCCAGTTAACCAAGTTTATTCCTCAGCTCTGTTCACTCCTCGATATACACTGACTCTCCATGAGTCAATCCTCTCATTCCCTTCACTTAAAGCACCTCAGTGGCTCACTGTTAATATCACGGGAAGGATCAGGATCCTTAATGTTATGCTCTAGGCCCTGCATGATTGGGTACCTGCCCATTGGCACATTTTGTACTATTTGATCACTTTTCTCACTGTGCTTCAGTGTTTTCTTTCATTTCTTTATATATTCCAATAAAGATGTTAAAAAAAAATCTAGATTTCCCCACCCCAGGGCCTTTGCATATGCCAATTCTGCTGCCTAGAAATTAGACACAAGCTCCTTCTCCCTCTGTTTCTCTCTCATTCTTCCCCTCTACATCCATATCCCACCTAGCTGACTCCTCTAGGTCTTATAATATAATGGTTGAGAACACAGACTCTGAATTCAAATTCCACTTCTACATTTTCTGAACTCCGTGACGTGGAAAAATTATTTATCTTTTCTGAGCTTTTTCACCTTAATAGGGCTGTTTTGATGGTTCAAAGAGAGACTACATGGAAAGCCCTTAACACCTTTCCTGGTACATTAACACACTCCATAAATGTGCACTGTTATTAGCTGTTGTTCTGTTTTCAGGTCCTAGCTCAAACATATATTTTTTTTCTGGGAAGGTTTTTCTGATCTGCCCAACTACATTTGGCTCCCTTTTGTACACTCCCATGGAACTTTCTGATTTTCCTGTAGAGATGTTTTTGCTGTTTGTATTGTACATTGGTGTGGCTCTTTGGTAAGACCTGTCCCCCGCAACACACACTAGACTCTGAACTCCGTGAGCACAAGCTATGTGTTCACTGCTGTGACCCTGTCATCTGGAGTGTTGTCTGGCACAGGCCGTAAGGGTAATCAGATAGCTGCCTGTCACAGTACATTCAGATTGCTCTATCCATCCATCTCTCTGTTCCGTTATCACTTGTCTCTCTGGGAGGGACTTTTGTACCTGGATGGAAATGATCCTCACACTTTCCCAGCCATGCAGATCCCCCGCCTTGGTCTCCTCGCTGCTTCCCTCCTCTCCTGACTTTGTACCCTTTTGTCTGCTGCTTGGAGCCCCTGCTGAGGGCTTTGATTAAAGCCCTAATTAGGGGAGCCCTAGGTTAGTTAGGCTGGTTCATTCTGAACTGCTCTCCTTGCGCCCAGTCTCCACTGCCTGCCCGCAGCCAGTCAGATCACCCAACTAGCAGGTGCCTCTCCAATACAATCGGGGACCACTGGAGGGGAGGCCTGGAGGATGCTCAGGAAGACTGTAGGCTAGCGCTTTGTAGCAGGTGGTTTAAAGAGTAAGGAAGAGTTCTTGCCTTTGGCTCAGCCAGGAAAAGAGACTCCTGGCTGGCAAACATGTTTCTTTTATATCTTGATTGTACCCAGAAGGATTGAGGCAGCTTCCAGTAAAAGGAATGGTTCTCATAAAGCTCTAAGCCTCTCAAAACAAGGTTGAAAGTGTAGAAATCTATCAGTAAAAGAATATGTGGGAAAGGAGAACAAATTTACGGAAAATTCTGGGTCAAGTGATGCCACTCTGTCCAACGCTAAACTCAACCAGGAACAAAGCAGAGGCACAGTGGCTGAGACGTGAGGGTCTGGGCGGTTGTTTTTATGTCCGAGCTGCCTTTTACCTCCCAGTGGGCTGGGGAGGGCTGCTCTAGTGTTACAGGGTTATCCTAAGGCAGGGGCCGCAGACTTGAGCCTCTACAAGGATCTGGAGGGTTTTAGATTTACAAAACAGGCCAAGACCAGACGTTGGCTAGTGTCTGGTACCCACAGAGCCATACTGGTTGTGCACAGCCATCTCTGTTCTGATTGGTGGGTCAGGTTAAATAATGTTGGGTATCACCCCTGTAAGAGCTAGTGGTATGGCCTGCAACAGACTGAGGACAGATACCCCTCTTGAAGGAGGAACCATCACTCAGCTCCAGCTGAAGTTGCCTTGTGGGAACGAGGGCTCAGCATTACGAGTTCCGACTTGAGACTTTTAGAGAAAAGACGTAAAGCCAGGTTTCTGTCTTACGAATATAGGCAGCTGTCTTTTAAAAAATACTTTAACATTGCTTTTTAGGCAGAACAGGATTGAATTCAGCCCATGACCATCCTTAAAGATTGGTTAAATTCATCATGGAACGTTTGTTGGGGGCATCGTTATGTACCAAGCATCGCATCTGTTTTCTTCACACAATAGTGTTATGGGATGAGGATGCTGCCAATCCCACTGTTCAGAGGCAGAGCAAAGCCAGGAAGTTTAATGAACCACCCTCACATCAAAACAACTCAGAGAAGGATATGAGCTCAGGCCTGCAGACTGTCCATGCTCTTATGGCTGGCCTCAAAGCCGGGGGCCATTTAGTGGGATGGTTGGCTGTTGTTTGGGGGTGTCCTAGATGCTAAACCTTGCTTCAGCACTTGCTGCCTCTGTTCCTCATTTATAAAATAAATATGACAATAGGATCTGTTCAGGGTTTTCAGAAAGATGGAATGAATTATAATAATAGGTAGCACTTCACACAGTGGCCGGCTCATCTTAAGTTCACAAAATTAGAATCCATTAAAAAAACTGCAAAATAAAGTTATTTTCCCCAAGCCAGTGTTGTTTTCCATTTCCCATCTTCAAGCATCTAATCCTCATGATTTTCCTTTTTCCCCGCAGAATTTGTTTTGGTTTGGTATAGGAAAAGCTACCGCATTTTTACTTCCGGCTATCATTTTTGCTGTAAAGCTGGCTAAGTACTACCGCCGAATGGATTCTGAAGATGTATATGAGGATGGGTAAGTAGACAAGAGGCTGGGGAATCATTTTCTAAGTGGCGCTACCTTCCAAGCACTTGCTAAAGAACGGCTCTGATGCAATTAAACTTGATTTTTTTTTTTTATGATTACAACTATATGACATTCTTTTTTTTAATTTATTTTTTTATACAGCAGGTTCTTATTAGTTATCCATTTTAAACATATTAGTGTATATATGTCAATCCCAATCTCCCAATTTTTTTTTATGATTACAACTATATGACATTTTTTTAAATTTATTTTTTTATACAGCAGGTTCTTATTAGTTACCCATTTTATACATATTAGTGTAATAGGTCATCCCTATTCAGAAGAAATTTTTGTACTGGTTTTCTTATGCTTATTTTAACTTTTTTTCCCCTTGCTTAATCGTCTCAGCTTCCTTAACCAGCCTTCTTATTTCTTGTTTGCATTTCCTCTGTCTCAGGGACTTGGCACTTTACTTCATAACTGTTTTTACTAGTTTTCATTTTGGTTCCGTGATCCACCCTTCACTCTGTGCCTGGTGAACTTGTATTCAAAATGTGTTCATTTTGACTTCATTTACCTCCTTCTTAATATGTGTTTCTCCTGAATTTGCTTTTTCAGCATCTGTATAAGAGTAAAAAGGTGGGGGATGCAGCTGTTGAGCTGTAATTGTAATTGAAAAATCATTTTATCTCCCTTTTTTGTGTTTTATAGTGTTGAAACTATACCCATGAAAAAAGTAAGCCTTTTCTTTTTTAAGCCATATTTCTAAGGTGGGACTGGGGAGGGCTTTATTATTAGATGACAAACTTTTAAAACTAAAATAATAACATTAAATTACATAACAACAACAAATATGCCCGGATAAAAATAAATGCTGATGCCTCTTAAAATGAGAGCTGGCACATGGAGAATACCAAAGAAATCCTTGTTGAATGAATGACAATTGTCTATGTTAAATTTATTACTATATAAAATGTTTGTTTGGATCTTTGGTTTTTTAAAGGGAAGAAAATGTAAATATACTTTTCCACTTTCTTTATAGATTTAACAAATTGTTATATACTTTTTACGACCATTACATTGTCTTTGTAATCTATGATGTAAATGCTTCATCTTAGAAGTAACATGGTGTTTTTGGTGTATTTATTTTTGTTACAGTATGGAAAATGCTAATATTGGTTCTCGTAGACACCAAGCCTCCAGTATGGAAAATGCCAATATTGGTTCTCGTAGACATTGAGACACCCAGACAAATTGAACAAAGTTTTTAAACAGCTCCAACTGCATGAGTTCATGACCTGCAGCATCTCCAAATATTGGGAAAGAAACCTTCTGTTCAGGAGCTTACAGAGTTCAGTGAGGTCACACGGAGTATGCACTGGCCAGCCTAAGAGTGGAAAGCGCACACGCCTATTTTTTAGAAGTTTTGCTTTAATCATCTGAGCCTTCTATGAAAATTTAAATATGTAAAACATTCATGAATTCCCAGTTTAGCCTTTGGAGCAAGACAGGAATTTGGGCACATTTCATCCAATGGGAACTCTGACTCCTAGTTAGACAAAGTCCAGAAAATAGCAGATCTGTGTGTGAACAATAAAAGAATGATTTCAGAATTATGACTCTAATCCTCTTATTGAAAAATAGATCTAAACTACAGATGTCAATGAAGTCTCTGTATTATTTTCTTAGAGCGGCTGTAACACATCACACAAACTGAGTGGCTTAAAGCAATGTGTTCTCGAACTTTTATGGGGGCCAGAAGTCTGAAATCAACACGTCAGCAGAGTTGGTTCCTCCCAGAGAGCCTGAGGGAGAGTCTGTTCCGGGCCTTTCACTGAGATTCCGATGATCGCTGCCAATCCTTGGCCTTCCTTGGCTTGTGGATGTATCACTCCAGTCTCTGCCTCTGTCTTCACATGGAGCGTCCCTTTGTGTGCGTGTGTCCCAATTCCCCTTATCTCCTAAGGAGACCAGTCACTGGGTCAGGGCCCATCCTAAGCAAGAATGACCTCACCTTCATTTCATCGTATCTGCAAACAACCTATTTTCAAACATTCACAGGTTCTAGGTGAACATAAATTTGGTGGCGGGGTGCGGGGGGGGAGATTATTCCCCCCACACACACACACAGTCACCCAACAACAATAGCAAATAGCCAAAGAGATAGAGAAGTGGACACGAAAGAATGTGACACTGTACACACAGAAATTAAGGTAAATTACCAAAATCAGAAATGGCAGAAAATAAAAAAATTGTTAGTAGACATACACAAAATAGTGACTCATTCCCCTCTTAATTTTAACCTTTAAGATTTGTCTGGAAAAAAAAAAAAAGATTTGTCTATATCTAAGAGCACATTAATAACCCACTGCATGTGTCAATCAATTGTCTCTGCATCTAACCCAGTGATGCCAGCCCCTGCTACACAATGGATTCACCTGAGGGGGGATCTTTTCAAAAATACTGATGTTTGGGTCCCATCCCAAGAGATTCAGTTGGTTAGGGATGTGACTTGAGCATGTGGATTTAAAATTTTTCCCAGGTGATTCTGATGTACAGCCAGGGTTGAGAAACACTGCCTCTGGTTAATTAAATCAGAATTTCTGAGATGTATCCCAGGTAACTCTCATGTGTAACCTGGGTTGAGAATTACTGATACAGCTTCTACATGCATTTCATCTGATTTATATATATGTTCATTGAGCATCTACTATGTCCCAAGCACTGTGCAAGACACTGGATGGGGGAGAGGTGAGCTAACAGACGAGATCCAGCCTCCTAGGACCTCAGTGTCAGTGATGGAAACCAAGACGACCCATTTGATGAGTATATGAGAGACACAGAAGGCTGTGGGGTGGTGGAAGTCAGGGGAGGGTTCCTGCAGTTGAATTTCTGAAAAATATGTGCCTGAGAAACCTATGACACATTTAACAAATCTGTTTCTTATGAAGGTTCTGTGCCTTTCACTTGTCCCCTCCTTTAATCCTCACTGCATCCCTATGAGGTCAGCAGTTTTAGTTCTAATTATAAACGAAGTGGCCTGAAGCTTACAGAAGTGAGTTGTCCAATATCACCCAGCTCATAAGTGTTTGAGTCAGAAGATGATCCAGGTCCCCCAGATTCCATAGCTCCTGGCTCTCCTGTGGAATCTCTTCCGTTAGTGCTAACCTTAGTGCTCTGTTGCCTCTGCTTAGTCACGCTGGCTTTGCATCTTTTGTAAAAGAATGTTGCCTACAGCCTGAAATATACAGGATAGCCCATTCTCAAGGCTCTGATCTTTAGAGTTATAACACTTTGCCATTCATATAGAGATAAACAGAGAATGATATCTGTCCTGTTGTGAGGTTTATAGGAACATTGTGACCAGACCTGTAAGAACAAAGGATTCCAGCACCAAAAAGTTTGCAACAATCAGTGCACCCCTTCCCTTTTTAGTATAAAACAAGCCTGAATTCTAAGTCGGGTAAAACGGTTATTTGAGACACTAGTCCACCATCTTCTGGGTCTGCTGCTTTCCGAATAAAGTCGCTTTTCCTTGCCTCAGCTCCTCATGTCTCGATTTATTGGCCTGTCCTTCAGCGAGCAGTACGAGCTTGGACTCAGTAACAACGTCACAAGCTAGGGTGGGTTTTGGCACAGACCGCTTACTGACAGCGTTTCAAACTAAAACCACCAGATAGCTGTCTGATGTTCTCTAAGGATGAAATGCAGTATCAATCAGTGCTACTCAAAGTGTGGCCTGAGGACCAGAAGAATCACCTGGGGAGGTCAAAAAAGGCTAATTCTGACTCCACCCCAGATACCCTGAATCAGAGTCTCTGAGGGTGAGGCCCAGGGATGTGTATTTTAACAAGCTTTCCAGATGAGTCCAAAGTACATAAAGTCGGCCAAGCATACTTCAAATCACCCTGACGGAAAAGATCATTTAGAAACTAGGTCTCGTCCAAGAAATGTGGCTAAGCCCCAGTGCAAACTACAGAGTTCTGGTGCCTATGTAAGGGCTGCAGGGGAAAAGGGAGAAGGTGGAGCCAGTCCTGAGAGCATGTTCATGGCTAACCACCAGGCCCAAACCCACCATCCATCCATCTGAGATGCCTGTTTCCACTCCCATCTTCCTGAAGAAGGGGCTCCTGCACGCCTTCATTCCCTCCCTGAAACGCCACTGCCATCAAGTCAGATCAGTGACACCCACCACTTCTCCGTCTTCTAAATGAGCATTTACTCTTGCTCTCTCTCTCCCCAGCAAGATCTCAAACGCTTGCGTACAAAGCCCAGGTCTTAAGTTCCTTTGAGTCCCCATAGCCCTTTAGAGTGTTAACCACAATTTCAGAAATGGACACCTGATTAGAGAGGTGTTTATTTGGGGTTTGTTAGGAGTGCATCCCAGGAGACACAGATTAAAGATGTAACCAAGCAAGACCCTATGGGACCTTGCCAGGACAGTCACCCCTACCCCACCATGTCCTCTGCCTGCCTCTTGTTTGTAGAAAAACTTTAGTCTCCTTGGCCTTCCCCAAGTTGCAAATAATAAATGTAATCAGATAAGTGAGAAAATGCAGAAACAAAGGAAAATAGTCAAGCAAGACAAAATAATAATTGTTTAGCAATTAAACAAAGTGTATGACCTTAGTTCCTCCCCAGGGGCTCTAGATAATATTCTGAGCCATGTCCTTTGAGCTGTTTTGCAGAGACTGAAACCCCCACCAGGTGGAAAAAGTTAACTGTGTGCTGCCCACAAGCCCATAGACCCCAGACCAGTTGGAACCAGAAGGTTGATGATGTTGACTCCTGATGACCTCACCACCAACTAGTCAGAAGAATGTCCATGAGCTGATGACACAGCCTGCGACCCTCTCCCTCACCCTGTCTTTGAAAACATTTCCTGCCATTTGAGAGTTCAGGTCTTTTAAGCACTAGCTGCCTGGACTCCTTACTTGGCACCTTGCAATAAATGCTGCACTTTCCTTCACCACAGCTGGTGTGTTAGTAGTTTGGCTTTACTGCACACGGGTGATCAGACCCAAGTTTGTTTGATAAGAAAGAAGCACTTGAATTGTGTTCCACCAGACTAGAAAATGGGGGAAGCTTATAAAGACAAAAAACCGCATGGTGACATAAAGTTGTTTGTCAGGAATTAGAATTGGAGCCGGCAAGAAGTAAAGGTGCTTGTTAAGGAAGGATTGGTTGGGGTTTGAATGAATACAGTGTTGTGAGGGGCAGAGGGGATTTTGAAACTACAAGGTGGCAACTAGCAGCTGCTAGCAGATAATGTTTTCAAATGTAATGCTGGTGGTATCCTTGAGTTTGATACCATTCAGAGAAAATTCAAGTTCTCAGGGACACAGGAACATGTCTGAAACCACAACCACAAAGTCCACCCAGCTCCATTTTGGATGTCTGAACCACAGTTACTCCATTTTGATATTTAAATGATCTTAAATATGTCATCAAGAGGCAGTATGGACTGATACTGGATTGGACTCAGAGACCTCAGTTCAAATGTGCTCTCCCTTGAGAAGCAACTCAAGCTCCTTTAGCCTCATTCCCCCCTCTGTTAAATGGGGAGGGGATTATGCCCACCTCATTGGGTGGATGTGACAGTCCTCATGATGGCTAGCACTGAGTAGGCTCAATAAAGGAGAGCTAATGTCACCTGCCAGTGACATGGTAGGCTTTCAATATATAGCAGATCATGTTTCTTTTTGAGGCAGTGAACTCCTTGTCACTGGGGGTTCGAGGAAGGCTGGTCAAGCTATCCTACCTGTGAGATGTCATGAAGAGGTGTCTCCATTCAGTTCAAAGAGGAAAGGAAAAGGAAGGTGGAACAGTAGGGACTACCAGGATCTATCTCTCCACTTGAAAATGAATTGCACAGGCAGAATCTGTCTGCTATAACTATTATGGAACCCTGGAGTCTATTGAAGGCTGCCGAATTCCAGAGGAAGTCTTGGAGGGTAAATTATGGTTAATTTCGGTCAATGTCAACTCTGAGCTCAGTAGCCACTACCTATTCCCCCACCCCACTCCGATGGCAGCCAGTCAGTGGTGCATGAGTTCCTGGAGTAGCTTGCACACAGATATTGAGGGCAAGAATGGGCATTAAGGACCCTGTCCTTCAGATATTGGAGGTCTGTGTTCTGATCCCTGGTTGTTGCTTCTAATCACAGAGGTGCAGATGCAGAAGTGAGCAGCCCTGGTTTCACTCCCTCTGAGGGCCAGCTGCATTAATGCTCACCTTGTCTGGCTATATGGTAGTCCACAGTGCTGATAGCACAGTCTGTCCAGCAACCTTTTCCAGCCACGTCTTTCAATGTCCCTTCTGCCTCTGGATGATGCCACCAGCTGAGCACGAGAAGGAATTGGAAACGTCTGTGGAATATCGTGTTCATTAGCCTACTGTCAGGGGCCCTTTGCTGCCAGTAGCATGGCATCTATGACCGTAAATTAGCCAGATATCCAAAAATATGGCAGAGCTTTGTCTCAAGTGCTACTATGGTGTGGCCCAAATCTGCCACTTGCACAGAATGGCAATTCCAGTTAGGGGATTAAGTGTCAAAGGCCATTAGAAGCCATAAGTAGGGACTTCCCTGTTGACATAGTGGTTAAGAATCTGCCTGCCAATGCAGGGGACACGGGTTTGAGTCCTGGTCCAGGAAGATCCCACATGCTGAGATGCAACTAAGCCCACGAGCCACAACTACTGAGCCTGTGTGCCACAACTACTGAAGCCTGTGTGCCTAGAGCCCGTGCTCCGTAACAAGAGAAGCCACCACAATGAGGAGCCCGCTTACCGCAATGAAGAGTAGCCCCCGCTCTCCACAACTAGAGAAAGCCTGCGCACAGCAACGAAGACAAAAATAAATAAACAGATAAATTTATTTTAAAAAAAGAAGAAGAAGAGGCCGTAAGTAGCCATGAGATGGCAGCAGAGGACACATGCTGTCTATTTGCCAGAAAAGGGCAAGGCTCACCCTTAAAGCTGTAAGGGTCCCCGTTTACCTTCAGAAAGACAGATGAACTACTGACAGTACCACATCCTGATAGCCATTCCGGTCCCCTTGGCACACAGATGTAAACCTTCCACCCAGTGGACTCCATCAGTTTTTAGTTGGGATGAGCCTGCCATAAACCAGACCCAAGCATTGTCAGGGCTTCCTGGGAGACATCTCCAGGTAGCCAAAACTTGGCCCTGAGAGTAACCAAGGGAGATACAATGGATCCTGAAGGATATGGCCTCAACCTTCTTGTGTGAAGAGCACTCATCTGTGGGACGAGGCTTGATGCTCTGGAATGTTCCATTTTTTATGAGAAATCTCTTTGCCTTTCCAACTCTGCCTTTAACACCTGAGGAGACCAATGCTGGATGGGGATCCCTGGACACATGATATCTGGCTGTCCTTTCTAAGGCCCTTGGTCTCCACAGGTGCCCAGGAGCAGGGCAGGAGCCATTTTTTTTAAGTGGGGTATTGCCGGGAACTGTGTCTCCAAGAAGCCAGTACCCCAAGGGCAGACTGGGCAGAGACTACCTTCCGCAGAAAAGCTCGCAGTATCAGAGAGCCAGTTTTCACCAAATCCTTGGGGTTTACGGGGCCCCAGCATAGGTAGCTTGTGGGAACTCGAGCACACCTGCTACACAGGTCCCCAGGTATAGTTGGCAGATTTGCCGGTCACTTTGTACACAAGGCTCAACAAAATACCTGGATGAAGCCCACATTGTCTCCTGTTCCCAAACAGCCTCGCTGAGTCAGGGCTTCCTACTTGGGTTGTGAGGTCTTTAGGGTAACTTTTCCTTCACTGTCTCAGGAATCAATCTTTGAGCCTCAGTCCCCGGGACTCCTAAGAATTGACTCGGTGGCTGATGCCTGATATCCTCAGGACTGCTAAATGCTCCCTCCACCCTGCTTCGACATTAGCCAGTCTATTCTGAAGCTGCCACCACCTGCCCTTCATGGGAGCCTCTCAGCAG
>NW_006775205.1:22164-61872 GCF_000442215.2 Lipotes vexillifer | reverse complement strand
CAGCAGGAAAGCATCCACGTAGTCATATCCTGAAGGGAGAAAGCCTTGTCCAGTTACTTGGCTCACCCACTGACGACAAATACTAGGACAGTACATATGTTTTGGACATCCAAGTGATCTTCCAAGCAAACTGACCTTTGACACTTGGTACCAAAGAGACTGAGAAAAAGGCATTAGCCATGTCCAAGGTAGAATACTGACAGAATGTATAATATTTAGCTACAAGTAGACAAAGTTGACAGGCTGGGGCTGTAGAGGCAACACCTGAATTTTGTTGACTATAATTAACTGTGGAAACATTCATTTTGGACTTCATGTGAGGAAGAAATGACCTTCCAGTGTGTAAAGCCCCCGAGATTTGGGGCTTTATTTGTAACAGCAACTGCATTACCCATTTATACACTCTGCTACGTCACAGGCTCTAGGACTTTTAAGAGACACATGAGCTGTCTGAGCTTTATTTAGGAACATCAGTAAATATTTGTCAAATTAATTGAATGAATGGATTTAAACTGATGGCATTGAACTATATCATCTCTCACATATACTCCTCCTCTTACACTCAGAGATTCAAAGTTTATTTGAATGTTGGGCCAGTTTGGACACTGGGCCAATTATGGATCTTTTTAACAACAATATCACTGTCTGCAGGAAGGATTTAAGAAATGCCTGAGAAGTGCATTGGGGTAAGGGGTCTAAGTGCTTTGAGTTTAACGGCTAAGAAATATGTGAGCACAAAAAATCCCTTGCTGTGTGTCTAGTTGCAAATATATGCAGATTTCTGAGCTCCACAGTGATGGCAATTTATAATCAGCATAAAGAAACCCTTTGAAGGACTTTTTTCTGCCTGGAGAGCTCAAGTCTGAGGCCATCCTGGAGGCAGCTGGGGAGTCTTGTGTCTGTTCTTTAACAGTATATATTTTATGTTCCCCTGAAGTCATGTATCCATCAATGTTTTAGAAATCAGATTTGGAGAAGACTTCAGACCTGCTAAAGGCAGTGACCATTTTACGCAAATCCCCATCCTTCTCCAGCCTCTGAATCATTCACCCTCTGCACCCACGCCTCCCAGGACCATCTGTTCTCTTTCTGCCTCTCCTTCCTTTCTCAGCCCCCAGGCTGTGAACTGAAGTCTTACCAGGATTTCCTATGTGCAGTTCTATCTCCTGAAGTTTTTTTCAAGAATCCTGCACTCGTTTGCTGTCAGGCTTAATCTGGGGTTGTGGTGCCACAAAAAGATGAAAAAACAATCTTTTGCTATCAGAGGAGAAAGAATACTGTAACTGGAGTAGGAGATCCGGGTGTAGCTGAAAGGATGGCGTTCTGAGACTTTAGGGAAGTCCCGTAAGTCACTTTTCTCATCTTCATTTTAAGCATAAAAGCCACTCCTTAAAGCGTTGTTATAAAAATCTAATGTAATAATATACAGTGAAAGCATAACAATGACATGGCGCTATGTGGATGTGTAGTCTGATTATCACTCAAGTAGAAAAGAGATGGAAATATTCAAAAAGGAAGAAAAAAAACCTCCTCATATCCCAGTGTGGTCTTCCAGGATAAGATAACCACAAGGCGGTGATATGGAGTCACCAATGCGTCTGAAAATTGGTAACAGGAGGCTTCTGACCATACTGAGGACAAAGGTGTAAACTAGCCTAAACAGAACCCGTAACCATGAGCATCTGTTGTAAAAGTTGGTTGCTATAAGTTGAAGTCTAAGACAAATTCAACCATTGAATTCATTCAAGTGATTGTTTTTTTTGTTTTTTTGCGGTACGCGGGCCTCTCACTGTTGCGGCCTCTGCCGTTGCGGAGCATAGGCTCCAGACGCGCAGGCTCAGCGGCCATGGCTCACGGTCCGCGGCATGTGGGATCTTCCCGGACCTGGGCACGAACCCGCGGTCGCTGCGGCGGCAGGCGGACTCTCAACCACTGCGCCAACAGGGAAGCCCGAGAATTCTGTTTTATTTGGCGGACTTTCTGAGGACTTAAACCCGGGAGACGGCCTCTCAGATCGCCCTGAGGGACTCCTCCGAAGAGGTAAGGAAGGAGCCTGGATACATAGGAGATTTTGCAACAAAGACCAGGTAGTCAGAACATCCAAAGATGACTGTTCATTAAAGAAAACCAGACATCTTAAGTTAAGGAATTTAGCACTTTTCTATGTATGGGAAGATGCAGAGTCTGGGCTCATTGAAATCATTTCTTTGATACGCACCTTAGCTACCTAGGACCCATATCCTCCTTTTTTCCATCCTGAATCCCCTCAGGGTGCACAGTCGGGTCAGCTGCAGTGGCTGCAGCCTTGATGGTAGCAACATCTTTTGTTTACTGATAAGGTAGGTGACATTTTCTCCCCACACGGTCACTCTTACCATCATATGGTTGCTCAAGCACCTTCATTAAATGTGTGAGCACTGTGATGGGGAGGTCTGCCCAGGGAGTGGGTGTCATCAAAGGGTCCTCAATCTTGGGGAGATAGGGAGCCACTGGTGTGGTTGCAGCCTCAGGTGAGTTCTAGAATGCCCCCCTGCACACCTCCTCATCTACCTGATCCATAACTTTCTCCCATGCGACATGAAGCCCCTGGACTCTCTCCCTGCTGGGAATGGCTCTCCCCGTCTTGAGAATAGTTACTCCTCCTCCAAATCCAACCATGTGTGTCAGGGGACTGGGATGTTTCCCCTCCAAGCTTGCTCTTTGCCACGGTGGATGAGTCCAACAGCAGGAATGTGACTCAAGCCCAACTTATCAAAGTCTCTCCCTGAGATTTTCCACACTGTACCTCAAGTCAGAGCTGCTGACATCCAGGTTTCTAACCGTGTAGAGAAAAGCATTCTGAGAAAACAAAGCACACGTGCAGAGAAAACTGAAATGTGATATTAGACAGATTGCTGGTGATTTTCAAGTCCCTAGGGGCCTGAGTGGTTGTCTTAATCATCTATTTCACCTTCTGTATCTTATGAAATTTTGACATCTTGGTGGGGTGGCCAACAGACCCGGAGACAGACTGCCTTTCCCAAGGCTAGCTATTCCTAAAGATAGTAAACAGTGTAATTATGGGCACACCTCCCATATGCAAGCAAACTATCCCTTTATCTAACTCTAAAGACACCAAGCCAATATTTTTTCCTTCCTTAAGTCAACCCATGGCCAGACACCAAACTGCTAGCCCTATGCCCCAAGCCTGCCAAAATTATTCACACTGGCCAATCCTAAACTGTTTACTCTGCCCTGCGTTTGCATCATATTGAAATATTTAAACAATTGTGCCTATATTAATGAAACTTGCATAAGGATCTCTATATAGCAGGGTTTGGAGAGCTTTCGGATGGGTGAACACATGACGTGCTGGGAGGGTGGTGCACCCCCAGAGGGCATGGTAGCCCTTCACCCTCCCCTTCCCCGACCTTGCACTCTGCATCCCTCCCATTGGGCTGTTCCTGAGTTGCATCCTTTATAATAAACTAGTAATAGTAAGTAAAGCAATTTCCTGTGTTTTGTGACTCATTCGATTGAATTATCGATCCTGAGCGTCATTGTGGAAACCCCAGAATTTGTAGTCTGCCCAATAGACATGTGAGCTGCCTGGACACCGCATTTGGGGCTGGCTTCAGAATTGGGGGGCAGTCTTGCGGGACTGAGCCCTTAACCTGGTGGGGTCTGCACAGACTGCATGTAATGTCGGAATTGAATTGAATTGTAAAACACCAAATTGATGTCAGAGAGTTGGAGAAGTGATGTTAGAAAAGGCACCACATATTTTTCATGAGTGTGGTGGGTGGCAGTGGGTGGCATGGACATCTCTCAACCACAAAAGATTATAAAAAGTAACTTTAGCTTTGGCAAATGACAAATTGATAATCGAAAAAACTCTGCAGAATTAATCATTACTGTGGCTCAAATTATAGTTATATCTGAGGGTCCCACTAAATTGAAACATTATATCCCTTGTCATCTTTTTTTTTATGATTGGATGAAAGATTCTTTAAATTCTATAGTGCTTTACAATTTTCAAAAGTTTCACACACATGATTTCATATGATCCCATAACAACACTTTTTCCCACCTACCCTGTATTGTCCCTTCTCCGCATCCCCCTCCCCACTGGTAACCACTAGCTCGTTCTCTATGTCTTTGAGTCTGCTTCTTTTTTGTTTTATTCACTCGTTTGTTCTATTTTTTTAGATTCCACATATAAGTGATATCATACAGTATATGTCTTTCTCTGTCTGACTCATTTCACTTAACATAATTCCCTCCAGGTCCATCCATGTTGCTGCAAATGGAAAAATTTCATTCTTTTTTATGGCTGAGTAGTATCGCATTGTATGTATACACCACATTTCTTCTTCCATTCGTTTTTTTTTTTTTTTTTTTTTTTTTTTTTTGCGGTACGCAGGACTCTCACTGTTGTGGCCTCTCCTGTTGCGGAGCACAGGCTCCGGACACGCAGGGTCAGCAGCCATGGCTCACGGGCTTTGTTGCTCCGCGGCGTGTGGCATCTTCCCGGACCGGGGCACGAACCCGTGTCCCCTGCATCTGCAAGCGGACTCTCAACTACTGTGCCACCAGGGAAGCCCCCATTCATCTCTTGATGGACACTTCATTTGCTTCCATACTGTGGCAATTGTAAATAATACTGCTATGAACATAGGGGTGCATATATATTTTCAAATTAGTGTTTTTGTTTTCTCCATATATATACCCAGGAGAATTGCTGGGTCATATGGTGGTCCTATTTTTAGTTTTTTAAGAAGCTTCCATACTGTTTTCCACAATGGCTGTACCAATTTATGTTCCTACCAACAGTGTATGAGGGTTCCCTTTTCTCCACATCCTTGCCAACATTTGTTATTTGTGTTCTTTTTGGTGATAGCCCTTCTGACAGGTGTGAAGTGATATCTTTTTTTTTTTTTGGCTGTGTTGGGTCTTTGCTGCTGTAGGTGGGCTTTCTCTAGTTGTGGTGAGCGGGGGCTACTCTTAGTTGTGGCGCGCAGGCTTCTCACTGCGGTGGCTTCTCTTGTTGCAGAGCACAGGCCCTAGGGCTCACGGGCTTCAGTAGTTGTGACGTGTGGGCTCAGCAGTTGTGGCACACAGGCTTAGTTGCTCCGCGGCATGTGGGATCTTCTCGAACCAGGTATCGAACCTGTGTCCCCTGCATTGGCAGCTGGATTCTCAACCAGTGCACCACCAGGGAAGTCCTGTGAGGTTATATCTCATTGTGGTTTTGATTTCATTTCCCTGGTGATTAGTGATGTTGAACATCTTTTCATGTGCCTGTTGGCCATCTGTATGTCCTCTTTGAAAAAATGTCTATTCAGTTCTTCTGTCCATTTTTTAATCGAGTTGTTTTGATGTTGAGTTGTATGAGCTGTTTATATACGTTGGATGTTAACCCCTTATTGGTCATATCATTTGCGAATATCTTCTCCCATTCAGTATGTTGTCTTTTCATTTTGTTTGGTTTCCTTTGCTGTGCAAAAGTTTTTAAGATTAATTACATCCCATTTATTTATTTTTGCTTTTGTTTCCTTTGCTTTAGGAGGTGGATCCAAAAAAATATTGTTGCGATTTATGTCAAAGAGTGTTCTGCTTATGTTTTCCTCTAGGAGTTTTATAGTATCCGGTCTTACATTTAGGTCTTTAATTCATTTTGAGTTTACTTTTGTATATGGTGTTAGAGAATGTTCTAATTTCATTTTTTTACAAGTAGCTGTCCAGTTTTCCCAGCACCACTTATTGAAGTGTAATCTTAAAAGTAAGGAAACATAGGGGGCTTCCCTGGTGGCGCAGTAGTTGAGAGTCCGCCTGCCGATGCAGGGGACACGGGTTCGTGCCCCGGTCTGGGAAGATCCCACATGCCGCAGAGCGGCTGGGCCCGTGAGCCGTGGCCGCTGAGCCTGCGCATCCGGAGCCTGTGCTCCGCAACGGGAGAGGCCACAACAGTGAGAGGCCCGCGTACCGAAAAAAAAAAGTAAGGAAACATAGAGTAAAAGAAAAATAGATATGCCTCCCTATAACTGTAGCCTTGTCTAAATTCCCCAGGATCGTAGCACCCACTGCCTTAAAGCAGCCCATATTGGGCATAGATGCAACATAATGAATAACAAATTTAAATTAAAATAGCTTTTGGCACTTATAACTTTGCTTGATAGAATTGGACCCAGTGACCCCCCCCATTAAAATAGTTAATATGGGGCTCAATGTAAGTTAAAACAGGACCCTCAGAGATGAAAACTTAGTATATAAAACCTAATTAATGAAAGGATGATTATCCCTACTTCTTCTCCATTGGACAGCCCAATTTTGCCTGCTCTTAAATCTGGAAAAAATAGAGGGCACCTCCTGGTGGATTACTACAACTTTAGTGCTGTGTTGCCGTCCACCAAGGCCCTCATACCCAATATCCAGTATTATTAAAATTACTATACTCCATGCCTAAAGGGAAGTCTAGTAGAGGTTGCTACTGTCTGAGCCATTGTAGAGATCAGTGGAGATTATGGCGTTCCCCAGGAGTCTCTTGCCTCATATCAGTCAATCGCCTAGGGCCCCTGGGTAGAGGACCATCCTCTCCTCAGTGCCTCTTCCTGCTACCACCCCCCGCTTACCCACACAATCTCCTGCCTTGCGTTTCCCATGCAACCGCCATAACCAGTCCTTCCCTTTAATTACACATGATACCACTAATCTTTACATATACTGTACTCACTTATTAGTTTATATCCTCTAACAGCATAACTGCCAGGCCTACCACCTTGAACCAAGGTACGTATGCAAAGACGTTATTGTCAAACTCTTAATGATTTCCAACTCCACCAAGGTACTGTTAGAAACCTCCCCAAATTCCAGATCTATTTTCTTGGATTACATCATATAAATTGAAAACCTGTTTATGGACTGACCTACAAGAAATCCATACACCTCTACTTGTGTTCCTCTATTTTACTTTCATAACAAAATGTTTTCTTTGCTGTTTGGGGCAACTTATGCGCTACTCTCTAAAAATCTCCATGATCATCACACCAAGATTTCCTTATATGATGTTAAAACATCAGAGGATAGATTTATTTTTTTTTAATATTCTGCATTTTATGATGTTTCCATATTTTGCAGGGCCTTGTAAACTTGAGGAGAGACTGCCCCTCCCAGGGTAGTTAATTCCTAATGATAGCAAACAACTTAATTGGGAGCATACCTCTCATTTGCAAGTTAAGCACCTCCTTTATTCAGCACTCATACATCAGGCCGATATTCTCCCTGCCCTAAATCCATCCAGGGCCTTGTACAAGATAGCTAGGGAGACCCCTGTACCCCAGATCCCACTGGATCTATTCAAATGGCCAATCCGAAGCTCTTTACCAGATGCTTCTCCATGTGGCCTGGCATGGCATGGCATGCCCCCTTCTCGTGGAAAATGTAAGTTATAAATTCTTTTTTCAATAGCTTTATACTCTCCATATAGTCACTTAGTAAATTCCTTAAATTAAAATACCAAAGGTAAATTCTGAGACAGTGGTCCTATACAACCCTTGCCTTCCGTGAGTTATAAGAAACTTCCAATAAATTCTCAATTTTGTTTCTGTTGTTTTCAGTTTTTTTATTCTTACAATCAGAATAATCTTGATAAATACAGAATCCAATTCAATCCAATAAACATTTGCTAAGTGCTTTCTAAGCTTCATTCTTGAGCTCTGGGCTAGGGATGTCACTAGCCAGGGTGATGATGGTGGCAAGCCCATAAATGAAACAAAACAAGGTGACACCTCAGCTGTAATAATGGTGAAGTCTGTAAAAATTTATGAGAACCCAGATGAAGGAACAGTGAATTCTGCTGAAGGCACAGGGAGTCAGGTAGAGAGAGAATTTGCCAGGTAGATATGGGTGGAATGGAATTTCAGGCAAAGATAACAGTTTGGCAGAGGCAATGTGTCCTGAAACAGGACATGTGGTGAGAAGAGTGGACAGTAAGATATAGCTGGAGCCTGGGGACACATGTAGGATGTGGTGGGTATTGACCTTGAAGTTGGCTAGGATTAAGATGGGAAAGACCTCATATGTCAGACTCAGAAATTTGGACCTTTTCTGTAAGCAGCTGAAAAGCATCAGAGGCCTGAGGCTGGGATGTAATGAGATGTCGCCACTACAGCAATCCTCAGAGAGTGAGCTGTCAACTGAGCTGGCAGTCTTGAAGCTGGGAGCCAAATCACATTCACCTTGCATTCCACACAGTGACTAATACTGTGCTTTACATAGAGCAGTTACTGAGTGATCACTGAATAAATACTGTTCTTTTCTCTCCAGCCGTTGAGTTCTCTTAACCAGTTGAAGGCTCTTGAGAAATTCTCCCTGCCTTTGACTAGGTCAGATGTCTCCACCCTGGGCATTCCAGCCTTCCCTCCAACATTTCAATCACCTCTACATTGTTGTGACTGGTATCCTTATCTTGCCCCCCTAATTCCACCTTCTTGAGGGTCATGTCATTCTTGACTGCATTTCATTCAATGACAGAGTGAGCCTGGGACATGCAGCGCTTCATGAGTGCTCTGTGGATGAATGCAAGAATGAATGAATGACAGAAGAATGACAGACTGAGTGACAGAACGAATGTAGTCTGGGTAGAGGCCAGCACTGTTCTTCCTGGAGACAACAGTCTCTTATCTCCCTGCCATCCTGTCTTCTCCTTATAGCCCATAGCAGGCAAGAGTGCTTTGCTCTTTGGGCGTGGGTACCGTTTGCCCCGGTGCCATCACAGGCCTTTTCAGAGCTGTTTTCTGATGTCTTTCATCTAACCCTCTTCATCTTTTCATGTGACAAAAGCAGCAAAACATGCCCACATGCACAGTGACTCACAGCATTAATGCAAAGGGCAACTTGTCTTCTCTCTTTTCCAGATTCCCAGGATGGCAACTGATGCTCTTTCTAAAAAAAGAGACTGAGGGTTAGAGACACAGGTTAGAGACTGATAATTCCAAAGGAAGACTCTCTGAGGCCTTCTGCCCCAAGATGCAGAGGTGGCAGGCATGCATATGTATGTGTACCCATATGTGATGTATCTGCACGAGAGTGTGTGGGTGTTTATGTATGTGTGTGTACATATGTGTAGAGGTGCACAGCAATTTGTGTGCTTTGGAAATTTTATCCAAAAGAAGCAGACTTCTTTAAAGAATGAATTAGATGTTTTAGAGTGATTTCCTTTAAAGAATATAAAAAGATATGGAAAATTTAGAAATAATCAATGAACTTAACTTGTATGGTTTATTATAAAACACTAAAAAAATGTTTTTACACACTACTATATTTAAAACGGATAACCAACAAGGACCTACTGTACAGCACAGGGAATTCTGCTCAATATTCTGTAACAACCTAAATGGGAAAAGAATTTGAAAAAGAATAGGTACATATATATGTATAACTTTTGAAAACTTTTTATTTTATATTGGAGTACAGTTGAGCAACAATGTTGTCTTAGTTTCAGACGTACAACAGTGATTCAACTATACATATACATATATCTATTCTTTTTCAAATTCTTTTCCCAATTAAGTTGTTACAGAATGTTGAGCAGAGTTCCCTGAGCTATATAGTAGGTCCTTGTTGGTTATCCATTTTAAATATAGCAGTGTGTACATGCATGAATCACTTTGCTGTACATCTGAAACTAACACAACAATCAAATATAATATAAAATCAAAGGTTTTTAAAAAGTATATATAAGGCTTTGAAACAGCTGTACTACTTGAGAAAAAAACCTTCTAAAACCTTTAATTATTATTAGTTCGATCTATTCAAGATTGTTGATATTCTACCATTTTAACCTACCACAAACAGCAATTTCATTTGGTTTAACTTAACTCAAAAACCATGGGTTACCTTTTAGATGGATTCAGAATCAAAACCAGGCATTGCACATGGCTTTGAAAAAAATAGTTTCAATGTTATGAGGTGTGACATAGGGCACTCCTTTAAGATAAATAAAAATGAATATATTTTTCTTTTGCATCCATACAGAATGCTGTGCTATCAACTCTTCACTGACTCTTATTGTTCTAAAGTAAAACTTTAGTAGTATATATCATTTGATTTGCTGCACAGGAATACTTAAATCTCATGAATAATGAGCAAGTTTAAATTTGTAGTGTAAATACTCTTCTGTAGGTCTAAGATGAATGCTTCCTGTCAGGCTAGTTATATTCTAGTTGATGTTTACTTGGCCAATTTCCTCATTTTCTGACAATGAATAAGTTTTTAATGCACAAAATTTGACCAAAAAATTAATATTGCGTTGACACAGTGACAAAGCATTTTGTCTGTATATGAGGTTATTTTTGAAGGAGGGACTAATTTGTGAGCAAATTTGACGTGACAAAATGTACAGTTAAGACTCACCACAGTACAAAATTGCACACACTGATATATCTCTGATGACTGCATCCACAGGGCCCAGCCCTCTGGGTCAAGGAACCATGTAGTAGTAACATGCATGAGAGTAAAATCAGCTTTTGAACTTCAAAATTACCAGAGACCAGACTGCCTAAGATATGTGTTCAACCACTTGTGTTCAGACTTTCTATGGAATCCCCAAAGGAAACCTGCTATCCATCATTTAATCTTTGATGAAAAGAAGAATGACATAACCCCAATCTAATCACGAGAAGCACACCAGACAAATTCTGAATGGGGCACATTCTCAAAGCCCCTGAGCAGTACTCCTGAAAACTGACAAGGTCATCAAAAACAAGGAACGTCTGAGAAACCGTCACAACCAAGAGAGGCCTAAAGAGTCATGTCTATTAAATGTCACGTGGAATCTTGGATGGGTTCCTGGACAAAAAAAGACCATCAGGAGCTGAAAACATGTTCACACCAAAACCTGCACACAAATGTTAATAGCAGCTTTTTTCATAGTTGCCAAAACGTTGGAGCAACTGAGATGTCCTCCAAGAAGTGAATGGACAAATAAACTGTGGTACAAACAGACAATGGAATATTATTCACTGCTAAAAAGAAATGAGCTTTCAAGCCGGAAAAAGACACACAGGAACCTTAGGATCATATTATTGAGTGAAAGAAGCCAATCTGAAAAGAATAAATTCTGCACGATTCCAACTCTATGACCTTTGTGAAAGTCAGAACTATGGAGACAGTAAAAAGATGGGATATATCCAGCAGTTGCTGGGAGGGAGGGATGAATAGGTGGATCACAGAGGATTTTTAGGGCAGTGAAAATACTATGATACTATAATTGTGAAAACATATCATTATATCTTCATCAGAATCCATGGACTGTACAACACCAAGAGTGAGCTACTGTGAAAACTATGGACTTGCAGTAGTTATGATGTATCAAAGAAGGTTCATCACCTGTAACGATTGTACCACTCCAGTGGAAAATACTGACAGCGTGGGCAGCTGTGCTTGTGAAAGACAGGGTTGATATGGGAATTTTCTGTACTTTCCACTCAATTTTTCTGGGAACCAAAACTACTCTTAAAAATAAAGCCTATTGATCATTTTAAAAAAGAACATTAGGTAAAAAGTAAGGAGGGCTGAACAAAATATGGACTTTAGTTAAAACATAGCAATATTGGTTCCATAGTTTTATAAATGTTACATTATAATGCAAAAAGTCAATGATAGGGGAAACTGGGTGAGATGTAGGGCAAAGGAACTGCCTTTGCAAACATTTTTTAAAGGTAATACTATTCTAATATTTTTAAATATATATATTAAAGAGAGAGAAGTTTACAATTTATCAAAGTGTGGGTACATTACTTTGTTTTTAATAAAAATATGAGAAGTGGCCTCCATTTAGTCTTTCTCTAATTCTATGTCATCTGTACCACAAGGATCCAGAGTCAATTCTCCAGGAGTCAGGGAACCCCTCAGTCCTGGTAGTATGGGGAGGTGGGGAGAACCTGTACTGGGCAGCCTTGCTGGGGCTCCAAACCTGCTTCGGTTCCCCAGTGCACTGTAGTGCAAGTGTATCATTTTCTCAGTATATCGAGCTGTGAGTTAATGAGTGGATACATCCTTAGCACAATGCTGGCACTCTGTAAACACTCACTGGAGGAGTGACAGTCTATTTCTCTCCATGAACATCCATAAAAAGAGGGACATGGGGAAGGATCAGGGGACAAATGACACCAACAGATAGATGATATTTGATCTGGATCTTGAAGGATGAGCCTATGTGTTCCTGGCAAAGTAGGACTGGAAGGGCATTCCAAGTAAAGGGAACAGCAGGAGCAAAAGCCAGAAGGGGACAAGCTCACCAAGTATTTAGGACATGGTGGGTGAGGGGTTTAGTGTGGCCAGATTGGACTCGTGTGTGTGTGTGTGTGTGTGTGTGTGTGTGTGTGTGTGTGTGTGTGTCTAGAAATGAGTTTGAAATAACAGGCTGAGCTAACAGGGAGAGGGCTCCACAGCCTGGTCTAATATTGTGTCCCCTGTTTGGAAAAGAAAGGTCAAGGCAGAAGTTGGGAAGGGATCACAGGAAGGCAAAGGTCCATGGGAAGCCAGTGGGGGAAGTTCCATGTTCCCTGCCAAAGCTTAGAGTCACTTCTCAGAAAAGATCCTGGAGTCCACATGTTTCCTTCTAAATTTGCTTTGTGTTCTGACCTACAGTCTTTATCCAGAAAGAATCTGGCTGCCACTTGAGGATCAAGATGATTTTCTTACTTTACAGGAGACCACCTTGGTCTATATCTCCTTGTGGAACAAAGCAGCTTTGTCTTGCTTGGGTCCAAATAATCCCTCAAAATACCACAATGTGAGTGCCTGTTTGTGCAGGTCATTGTTCAATAACGTGTTTGTCAGAACAGTGGGAATGGATCTCCGGGTGAGCCAATTTTACATGAGGCATGGAGTTCGGGGAAATAGCCTACTTTGACGGAATTCATGAAGAAACCCATTGAACCACTGAATGAACCAGTCAACATCCACAACTCTGTGACCCTGGATTCTTGAACAGGTAGAACTTGAATGGAATCCAACCACCATTACAACTTTTTGTATCTTTTGTTTTAGA
The DNA here is from genome assembly GCF_000442215.2 of Lipotes vexillifer. Taxonomy (NCBI): domain Eukaryota; kingdom Metazoa; phylum Chordata; class Mammalia; order Artiodactyla; family Lipotidae; genus Lipotes; species Lipotes vexillifer. The sequence goes on along the minus strand of NW_006775205.1, from coordinate 48,839 downwards.
AAATTTCAATTAGAAGCCAATTCCATGTACACACAGCTGGATGTTGGGAATCTCTTAAAAATTCATGAAATGTCCATTAAAGAAAAAATGTATATGGGGCTTCCCTGGTGGCGCAGTGGTTGAGAGTCCGCCTGCAAATGCAGGGGACGCGGGTTCGTGCCCCGGTCTGGGAAGATCCCACATGCCGCAGAGTGGCTGGGCCCGTGAGCCATGGCCACTGAGCCTGCGCGTCCGGAGCCTGTGCTCCACAATGGGAGAGGCCACAACAGTGAGAGGTCTGCGTACCCAAAAAAAAAAAAAAAAAAAAAAAAAAAAAATGTGTATGTGAAAAAAATTCACTAGGTCTGAAGATACTGACCTCCATGCCAACATGTTTTCAGTCACCTGGCACTGAGTGTTGACATTTAGGTACCAGGAACTACACAGTTTGCCTCAGTCCCCACCACTCCTTATTGTTCCTGTCCCAAAGGCAAAGGTCACTTGGCAGTTATTATTTATTATTATTATAGCTCTTGTGCTACTGTTTTCCTTACAGCTGAGTCAAGAAGAAAATGAACAGTTTCTTATGCCCAAACATCATGAAAAGTAAAGTAACAAAATATAGTGAGGTCCACATCTTTGTGGAAGTGAGTTCTTTTTATATGCTCAACACGGAAACAAAATATATCTGTTTTTAAAGAATACAACTGAAGGCCATCTTATGAACCAAATCTGTTCTGCTTCACTTGATGTTAATAGCTCAACCTCCTACATAATTTAGTATGAAACCCTAAATGAGGTACTGTTATTGTCAGCTATCAATAGATGAACACATGGAGGGTCAGAGAAGTCAGGATCACAGCTAAATAAATGCTGTATCCAGGGTTCCACGAGGTCATCCTGCTGCTAGACTCTGCCTAGAGAAGGCTCACCAGAGTGAGGTCCCCACCCGTGACCAAAAGGTGAATACTTTGAACAAAAACCCAGATCAGGAATTTCCTCTTTACCAGCCTCTCAAGGCCCGAGGATTCCTCTGCCCACACAATAACTTCAGGTGCTTCAGAGAAAACAGGAATTCAGACACTGAGATGGCTTCCCCAGCTCAGTCCCTCATTCACCGAATGTTTACAGAGTGCCGGGTAAGAAGAGATCAGACAGTGGGGCCCAGGAGTCCAGGCTTTAAACTCTAGGCTCTGCATCCCCCTAGTCCTGTGAACTTGGACCAGCCCTGAATATCTCCAAGCTCTAATATTCCATCTGTAAAATGGGATGAATTATATGTTACCATATCATGGAGGGGCTGTGATAAGAATTAAGGGAAAGCTTTGAGTAAAATGAACCTATTGTTTATAACCTCCCCCACAGATTTTGCTGTTGGGATTCTCATCCCTTCATGGAGGGTCTTTGCAAGGCTGAGCTGTACTCAACTGGCTGCCAGGGGAAAGGAAAAGGGCTTGGAAGAACCAGGCCTAATGCCATGCCCATAACCTGCCTCCCACAGGATTACACCAACAACTTACCCTGCAGGAACTGGCTCTCTCTGAAGGGGTGTGGCTGGGAGGAGTGTGAATAAAGTTACACAAGTATATGAGCTGTAAAAACCCTGCTGCCTGGGCTCTTATATAAAGGACTTTCACTGCCTCACTGTGGATGAGACAGCAGTAAGCCTTCAAGCTCCTTCTCACATCTGGATCGTACTGGACCTGCAAACTCAGAACAAGGTAAGAGCCTGGCTTTCTTAAGAGTTTCATTACCTGTCCCCCTTCCAGCTCCCATGAGGACCTCAGGTTCCTGGGGTCTGGATCCCCTCATGGACACGTGGGGACTGAGTCCCAATGCCGTGAGGAATGATTGGGTCTTTATCGAATATCCCTAGCTCCCATCCCAACTTCATTTCGGAAGCTCACAGTTTGTGACTGTCTCCCCTTTATCAGTCCTAAAGAGAGGCCATATGCCCAGGGTAGAATGAGATCAGACCTAGACCAGCCTCTTTTTAAACAAAATTCTGTATTCTTTTCAAATGGAGCACTGATAACATGAGTTATCATCAAAAACTAAGCCAAACCAAATGAGTTGTTCATAATTGCTTTATTATTTCTTGCCAATATTTTCTGAAAGGCAGAGTAAGGTGAAGGCAAGAGGTATGCAATGAGGGAGGGGTGACATAAAGGACCAGAGAGAGAAGTTCTGGCTGCCTGTCCCAGCTTTGTCACTTGCCCGCTATGGGACCTTGAGCAATTTATTTACCAGTCTGAACCTTAACTGTCGCATCTGTTACCTGGTGGTGATGGATTATTACCTACCAGGAAGGGCTCTTGTGCTAATTAACAAGGTGAGAATGAAATACAGGTCAAGTGCTCTGGCACATAGTTGGTGTCAAATAGAAATTCTAATTCTCTTCTTTGAAATGTGGTTTTTGTTACTCGCTGACAAAATCTATGCAGTTTAGTGTAGCAGTTAAGGTCATCCTATTTATTAAATGATTTATTTTTAAAAACATTGATTGAGGACTTTCTCTATGCCAAGCACAGTGCCTCAACAGTCTAAATGCTCTGATAGAAATTCACCTCTATTCCCCTGGTTCACTTTGCCCAGTCAGTTCGGATGACCTACCCCTCCTTCATGCCTTTCCTTAGGCTCTTACTGAATCCCAGATACCCCTCCTCACAAACCCACCCATCTCAGAATGTCCAAGCCTCATGCGTGTTTAACCTTGGGTCAAGCATCACCTTTCATGTCACTTACCATGTCCTTTCTCATTGTGTGGTCATCTGAGTCCGTGTAGGACAGTGAGATAGAAATTCAGTCCACTGCAGCTGGAAGAGAGTTGACAATTATCTCATCCAGCATCTTGATATCCAGATAAAGGAGCTGAGACCCAGAGGGGGAGAGTGACTTGCCCAAGATCAAGTTGGGGACACAGTTGGGACAGACTCCTGATCAATGCTCTTTAGATTCCCCAAAGAGTTGCCTCTAAGTTTTTAAGATGTAGACTTTCTTATTCACCTTGATAAATTCAACATCTAGTCTAGTGCACGGCCAGTAGTAGGTGCCCCACGAATGCTTACTGACTGGTGAATGAAGGAGTGAGGAGTAACTGAGTGGATGAGGGAGTGAGAGATAATGAGGTTCAGAGGGTGGGGAAGAATGAATGAAGAGTAGGAAGTTTCTGACATTCAAGACTCAAGTCAAGCAGGCATGCGAATACACAGGCTGCTTGTCTACTAAGTCCAGGAAATAGAAGGTTCCTTGATCCCACTCCAAAGCAGGCAGCCATGTGTCAGGCTGGAGGGAGGGTCATCTCGCAGCCTAGTACTGCTGGACTGCTGCCCAGCACTGACTCACCTGCCTTTTGTCAGACAGGTTATCACCAAGTTGAAGCCATGAGGATCCACAGCCTCGCCCTGCTCTCCTTCCTCCTTCTGGCTGCTCCGATGCTCTTGGTGGAGGCCAAAAAGGAAGGGAGGAATGGACAGGGCAGCAAAGTCAGCACAGATAAACTGCATACTCTAGGCGCGCCCCAGACTGAACCAAGCAGCCAGCCACCCAAGCGCCTGACCAAAGGCAAGTTCGTCACCCAAGACCATGCCGACTGCAAATGGGTGGTGACCAAGCAGGAGGAGGGCATTGCCCTGAAGGTCGCGTGTACCCGCCAGGACAACGAGTTTTCCTGTTTCTTCACTGGCAATCCAACCTCATGCCTAGAATCAGACAAAAAGAATGCCTACTGGAAACAAATTGGCCGGAATCTGCGTTCGCAGAAGGTCATCTGTGGTGATGCCAAGAGCATCCTGAAGACCAGGGTGTGCAGAAAGAAGTTTCCAGAATCCAATCTCAAGCTGGTTAACTCCACTCTGATTAGGATCAAGAAACCCAGCCAGGAGTTAACGGAGCCCTCTCCCAAGGAGCAGAGCAAGGTCAAAGTGACCACCCCCATCAGCCCAGCAAAGACCCAGACCATGAACACCAAAGATCCTGAGTGTGTGGAAGATCCAGACTTGGTAAACCAGAGGAAGATGGCCCTGGAATACTGTGGGGAGTCCTGGAGCTCTTTCTGCAAATTCTTCATGTCCATGGTACAGGGCAGTTCATGCTAATGAGGTCAAAAGAGAACAGAATCCATTAGGAGGTGTCACGTCAAAGCCCTTCCATATGCTGTAAAGATCTCCCAGTTCCCTGTAAGATGAACATTTGCGCTGCAGGGGTGCAATGGATTATTTAAACAGATTTTATAATTTTTGTTTCTGTATTTTGGAATTTGTTTTATATTCATTTCCTTACATGTGATTTTAAGAGGCTGTGGACCTCTCTATGTTTCCATGGCCCACAAAGCTATGTTTCTATGAGCAGTGAGGACCAGTCTTTGAGCTGAATGAGTCAGAGTGCTGATTTCAGTGCAATGCTCTTTCTGCCCAATTACCAAATGTAATAAAGCTCTGTGCGTTTTTCAGGAATATGTTCAACCATTGTTTGGTTTCTCTATGTTGGTTCCAATGAACTCATAAACTGGTCCTCATATACCAGTAGAAAAAAATCCTGTTCACCACTCATCTCAAATCATCCCATAAGGTGGCCCATTCCTGAATCCCTATCTTCATACTTTCATGCTTTGGTCTGTGGTATTTGATACTTACTGAACTGATTTCAAGTGGGACACCTGGAGCATAATGTGATGAAGACACCTGTCAGGGGCTCACAGACGGTAAGAGGGGAGGCAGGATTTGAACCCAGGCTAGAGGAACACCCTCCACTGATTCAAGTCCGGGCTTCCCAGGACCACTCGCCATATGTGGGACTCCTGACCTCGGGGAGCTCATTTCAGGCCTGGGGGAGATGGGTCTAGATAAGTACAGTGCCCTGAGATGAAGACTCCAACACAAGGGGGAAAGGCAGGGCAGAAAACCAGAGAGAAGAGGCAGAAACTTCTGGAAGATCTCAGGTTGAGCTTCACAGAAGAGGTGATACTGGGGTTGGAATTTGGAGAGAGTATCTTTAGGTAGGAAATGGGCAGAATGGAGGCACATTAGGCAGATGACAGAGGTATGAAAGCAAAGAGATGAGAAAAATCCTAAAAGATGGGAAAGGCCACATGGGTAGAAGGTGGTGGGATGCAGGGGTGATATTGCTGTTAGTCATTTACATGTTAGTCTGAAAGATCTCAAGGGGTTTGAATTCAAGACCTGGGGAGAGAGGAGGATGTAGCCCCAGTGTCGTGTCACAATTCCACAAAGAACAAAAAGTGAGGAACAGAAGTTGGTAAAAGTACTGTTCTCTGGAGTCTTTATAGAGTTGATGTCAGGGAGGAATGGCAGATGGAGTGGAAGAGGGGCCTCCTACACTCACCATCCTACCAGGACCTACATGGAGGGTTGTCAATGACCACCCAGAGTGTGACAGCCTCAGAGTATCATCCTCAACATCATCAACACTAATAGTTCTCTCTCACTCGCTATGCACCAGGCACTGTGCTAAGCACTTTCCATGGAGTATGAGTGCATTCATTCACTCACTCATTCACCCAGCACATAATTCATTGTACATCAACTGTGCCAGCCCCTGTCCTAGGGGCTGGAGAGACAGTAGTGCACCAGGGATGAACACTCTGCCTCCATGGAGCTACCAGTGGGGAAAGAGACCAAAAACTCACAAATATACAAGTGACAGAGAGGAAAAGTCAAGGAGGAGAAAGGGGTGAAAGCGATGGATGGTCACCAGCCTTAGATGAGATGGTCAAGGGAGGCCTCCCGGTGGAGGTGACTTTTGAGGTCAGACCCAAATGCAGTGAGGAATCAAGCCAGGTGACTATGTGGAGTAAGAATGTTCTAAACAGTCAGTGCAAATGTTCTGAAATTAATTAATGAGCTATGAGCTCCTACTATGTACCAGGTATGGTTCTAGGGGATGAAAATAACAGCAAACAAAAAAATTTCTATGTTAGTGGTGCTTATATTCCAATGACTGGATTCTGCTTGGCGTGTTCAGAAACATCAAAGATGGCAGTGTCATTGCAGGGCAGGACCCAGGACCTGACCTGTGAACCTGACTCCCACTCTCAAGAGAACTGAACCAACACCCCAGACCCTCCCTAAGCTCCCTCCAGCCACACCACAGGAAGGACATTTCTCTTGAAGGTCTACACAGATTGTCAACCCTGTGGCCACTGCTCCCTCATTCACACATCTCAATTCTACTCACACATCTCCTGAGATAGGAAAAGACGGTTAAACAGTTCCAGGGGTCATTAAATAATAACTCTGGTCTGGTCTGTGTGACATAAACATTGGAGAACCAATTAGACCAGACCGAAAGCCATCTTATATTCCATTCCAGGCCCTGAAGTTGATGGTTCTTCTGGTTCACTCCTGGCCTTTGGCCACTGGCAGAGCTGGGAGGAGGTCTGTCCAACGTGGTGGAGTCAGCTGGACCTGGGCTAGAGGTTTGCCTCTGACATCTCCCAACTAAGGTTTCTGAGCCAATTATTTAACCCTCTGGGATCCAATAAGTTCATCTCAACAGTGAGAATCATTTGGATGAAGATAACATTGCTGGAAAAAGGAAGAAGAAAGAAAGAAAAAAGGAGGGAAGGAAGGGAGAAAGGAAGGGCAACAACAGGGAGCAGAATAATAATAATAAAAGTCTATTGATAGTATTATTGGATTGCTTAAACCAAAGCAATCCAGAAGCTGCTCTATCTTCAGACTTTGCAATTACCCAGGTTAATGAATCACCTTACCGTTAAACTTTTCTTAACGGGGATAATGAAATCAGTTTTAGAGCTGTTGTAAGATGTTCATTGGTCAATAAATCTAGAGCACCCAGTGCCCCATGGCTTACACAATGGGTATTCTACACATCTGACCGTCTAAAGTCCATGGCACAAGAATGGCTTGTGGATGTAGCTCAGAACTTCCTTATGTAAATTCTTCAAAGTGGAAGTTTTCTTTTTTCTAACACAATAAGCAAAGGGTAGCAACCATTATTTATCAGTTGTATGTGACTGTGGCTTTACCCCATTCTCTCTCTCTTTTTTTTTTAGAGATATCTTAATTTATTAATGATAATTGAAAAATACAATAAAAACACATTGTAACAAGGAAATACCCCAGAAAAAATTTTAAATCAAAGATAGAAGAAGAAAAGAGAGAGTATATAAGAAAATAAGAAGATCAGTCTAGAACCTTGCTACTCAAGGTGTTGTCCCAGACCGGAAGTATTGACATCTCTTGGTACCTTGTCAGATATAAAGATTCTCAGGCCCCATTCCAGATCTATTAAGTTGAAATCTGCATTTTAATAAGATCCCCAGGTGATTGGGTGCACACTAAATTTGGAGAAATTTATAAGACCCAATACATTAGTTAGAATGCTCTTGGTTTCAAGTACGAGAAAACCGTTTCAAAGCAGCTTTAAATATAAGGATAGTTTGTGGGTTTTTTTAACATCTTTATTGGAGTATAATTGCTTTACAATGGTGTGTTAGTTTCTGCTTTATAACAAAGTGAATCAGCTATACATATACATATATCCCCGTATCTCCTCCCTCTTGCATCTCCCTCCCACCCTCCCTGTCCCACCCTTCTAGGTGGTCACAAAGCACCAACCTGATCTCCCTGTGCTATATGTCTGCTTCCCACTAACTGTCTATTTTACATTTGGCAGTGTATATATGTCCATGCCACTCTCTCACTTTGTCCCAGCTTACTCTTCCTGCTTCCCATGTCCTCAAGCCCATTCTCTACATCTGCGTCTTTATTCCTGTCCTGCCCCTAGGTTCTTCATAACCTTCTTTTTTTTTTTTTTTTTTAAGATTCCATATATATGTGTTAGCATACGGTATTTATTTTTCTTTTTCTGACTTACTTCACTCTGTATGACAGTCTCTAGGTCCATCCACCACACTACAAACAACTCAATTTCATTTCTTTTTACGGCTGAGTAATATTCCATTGTATATATGTGCCACATCTTCTTTACCCATTCATCTGTCGATGGACACTTAGGTTGCTTCCATGTCCTGGCTATTGTAAACAGTGCTGCAATGAACATTGTGGTACATGACTATTTTTGAATTATGGTTTTCTCAGGGTATATGCCCAGTAGTGGGATTGCTGGGTCATATGATAGTTCTATTTTAAATTTTTTAAGGAACCTCTATACTGTTCTCCATAGTGGCTGTATCAATTTACATTCCCACCAACAGTGCAACAGGGTTCCCCTTTCTCCACACCCTCTCCAGCATTTATTGTTCGTAGATTTTTTGATGATGACTATTCTGACAGTTGTGAGGTGATATCTCATTGTAGTTTTGATTTGCATTTCTCTAATGATTAGTGATGATGAGCAACCTTTCATGTGTTTGTTGGAAATCTGTATGTCTTCTTCAGAGAAATGTCTATTTAGATCTTCTGCCCATTTTTGGATTGGGTTGTTTGCTTTTTTGATATTGAGCTGCATGTGTTGCGCATAAATTTTGGAGATTAATCCTTTGTCAGTTGCTTCATTTGCAAATATTTTCTCCCATTCTGAGGGTTGTCTTTTCATCTTGTTTATGGTTTCCTTGGATGTTCAAAAGCTTTTAAGTTTAATTAGGTCCCATTTGTTTACTTTTGTTTTTATTTCCATTTCTCTAGGAGGTGGGTCAAAGAGGATCTTGCTGTGATTTATGTCCTAGAGTTCTGCCTATGTTTTTCTCTAAGAGTTTTATAGTGTCTGCCCTTACATTTAGGTGTTTAATCCATTTTGAGTTTATTTTTGTGTATGGTGTTAGGGAGTGGTCTAATTTCATTCTTTTAAATGTAGCTGTCCAGCTTTCCCAGCACCACTTATTGAAGAGGCTGTCTTTTCTCCATTGTATATCCTTGCCTCCTTTATCAAAAATAAGGTGACCATAGGTGCATGGGTTTGTCTCTGCATTTTCTATCCTGTTCCATTGATCTATATTTCTGTTTTTGTGCCAGTACCATACTGTCTTGATTACTGTAGATTTGTAGTATAGTCTGAAGTCCGGGAGCCTGATTCCTCCAGCTCTGTTTCTCTTTCTCAAGATTGCTTTGGCTATTTGGGATCTTTTGTGTTTCCATACAAATTGTGAAATTTTTTGTTTTAGTTTTGTGAAAAATGCCATTGGTAGTTTGATAGGGATTGCATTGGCCTTTATTATGTTGAGGTAAGTTCTCTCTATGCCTACATTCTGCAGGGTTTTTATCATAAATGGGTGTTGAATTTTGTCGAAAGCTTTCTCTGCATCTATTGAGTTGATCATATGTTTTTTCTCCTTCAGTTTGTTAATATGGTGTATCACGTTGATTGACATGCGTATATTGAAGAATTCTTGCATTCCGGGAATAAACCCATTTGATCATGGTGTATGATCCTTTTAATGTGCTGTTGCATCCTGTTTGCTAGTATTTTGTTGAGGATTTTTGCATCTATATTCATGAGTGATATTGGCCTATAGTTTTCTTTCTTTGTGACATCTTTGTCTGGTTTTGGTATCAGGGTGATGGTGGCCTTGCAGAATGAGTTTGGGAGTGTTCCTCCCTCTGCTATATTTTGGAAGAGTTTGAGAGGGATAGGAGTTAGCTCTTCTTTAAATGTTTGTTAGAATTCACATGTGAAGCCATCTGATACTGGGCTTTTGTTTGCTGGAAGATTTTAAATCACAGTCTCAATTTCAGTGCTTGTGATTGATCTGGTTATATTTTCTATTTCTTCCTGGTTCAGTCTCAGAAGGTTGTGCTTTTCTAAGAATTTGTCCATTTCTTCCAGGTTGTCCATTTTATTGGCATAGAGTTGCTTGTAGTAATCTCTCATGATCCTTTGTATTTCTGCAGTGTCAGTTGTTGCTTCTCCTTTTTCATTTCTAATTCTGTTGATCTGAGTCTTCTCCCTTTTTTTCTTGATGAGTCTGGCTAATGGTTTATCTATTTTGTTTATCTTCTCAAAGAACCAGCTTTTAGTTTTATTGATCTTTGCTATTGTTTCCTTCATTTCTTTTTCATTTATTTCTGCTCTGATCTTTCTGATTTCTTTCCTTGAGCTAACTTTGGGGGTTTTTTGTTCTTCTTTCTCTAATTGCTTTCGGTGTAAGGTTAGGTTTTTTATTTGAGATGTTTCCTGTTTCTTGAGGTAGGATTGTATTGCTATAAACTTCCCTCTTAGAACTGCTCTTGCTGCATCCCATAGGTTTTGGGTTGTTATGTTTTCATTGTCATTTGTTTCTAGGTATTTTTTTACTTCCTCTTTGATTTCTTCAGTGATCTCTTGGTTATTAAGTATTGTATTGTTTAGCCTCCACGTGTTTGTATTTCTTACAGATTTTTTCCTGTAATTCATATCTAGTGTCATAGCATTGTGGTCAGACAAGATACTTGATATGATTTCAATTTTCTTAAATTTAGCAAGGCTTGATTGATGACCCAAGATACGATCTATCTGGAGAATGTTCCAGAGCACTTGAGAAGAAAGTGTATTCTGTTTGTTTTGGATGGAATGTCCTACAAATATCAATTAAGTCCATCTTGTTTAATGTATCATTTAAAGCTTGTGTTTCCTTATTTATTTTCATTTTGGATGATCTGTCCACTGGTGAAAGCAGGGTGTTAAAGTCCCCTACTATGACTGTGTTTCTGTCAATTTCCCCTTTTATGGCTGTTAGCATTTGCCTTATGTATTGAGGTACTCCTATGTTGGGTGCATAAATATTTATAATTGTTATATCTTCTTCTTGGATTGATCCCTTGATCATTATGTCATGTCCTTCTTTGTCTCTTGTAATTGTCTTTATTTTAAAGTCTGTTTTGTCTGATGTGAGATTGCTACTCCAGCTTTCTTTTGATTTCCATTTGTATGGAATATCTTTTTCCATTCCCTCACTTTCAGTCTGTATGTGTCCCTAGGTCTGAAGTGGGTCTCTTGTAGACAACATATATAAGGGTCTTTTTTTTGTATCCATTCAGCCAGTCTATGTCTTTTGGTGGGAGCATTTAATCCCTTTACAGTTAAGGTTATTATTGTTATGTATGTTTTTATTACCATTTTCTTAATTGTTTGGGGTTTGTTATTGAAGGTCTTTTCCTTCATTTGTGTTTCCTGCCTAGACAAGTTCCTTTAGCATTTTGTTTTAAAGATGGTTTGGTGGTACTGAATTCTCTTAGCTTTTGCTTGTCTGTAAAGGTTTTAATTTCTCCTTCGAATCTGAATGAGATCCTTGCTGGGTAGAGTAATCTTGATTGTAGGTTTTTTCCTTTCATCACTTTGAATATGCCTTACCACTCCCTTCTGGCTTGCAGAGTTTCTGCTGAAAGTTCAGCTGTTAACCTTATGGGGATTCCCTTGTACGTTATTTGTTGTTTTTCCCTTGCGGCTTTTAATATTTTTTCTTTGTATTTAATTTTTGGTAGTTTTATTAATATGTGTCTTGGCATGTTTTCCTTGGATTTGTTCTGTATGGGACTCTCTGCACATCCTGGAATTGACTGACTATTTCCTTTCCCATATTAGGGAAGTTTTCAACTATAATATCTTCCAACATTTTCTCAGTCCCTTTCTTTTTCTCTTCTTCTTCTTGGACTCCTATAATTCGAATGTTGGTGCGTTTAATGTTGTCCCAGAGGTCTCTGAGACTGTCCTCAATTCTTTTCATTCTTTTTTCTTTATTCTGCTCTGCAGTAGTTACTTCCACTATTTTATCTTCCAGGTCACTTATCCGTTCTTCTGCCTCAGTTATTCTGCTATTGATTCCTTCTAGAGAATTTTAAATTTCATTTATTTTATTGTTCATCATTATTTGTTTGCTTTTTCTTTCTTTTAGGTCCTTGTCAAACGTTTCTTGTATTTTTGCTATTCTATTTCCAAGATTTTGGATCGTCTTTACTATCATTACTCTGAATTCTTTTTCAGGTAGACTGCCTATTTCCACTTCATTTGTTTGATCTGGTGGGTTTTACCTTGCTCCTTCATCTGCTGTGTTTTTCTCTGTCTTCTTATTTTGCTTAACTTACTGTGTTTGGGGTCTCCTTTTCACAAGCTGCAGGTTCATAGTTCCCGTTGTTTTTGGTGTCTGCCCCCAGTGGCTGTGGTTGGTTCAGTGGGTTGTGTAGGGTTCCTGGTGGAGGGCACTGGTGCCTGTGTTCTGGTGGATGAGGCTGGATCTTGTCTTTCTGGTGGGTGGGACCACGTCCGGTAGTGTGTTTTGTGGTGTCTGTGACCTTATTATGATTTTAGGTAGCCTCTCTGCTAATGGGTGGGTTTGTGTTTCTCTCTTGCTAGTTGCTTGGCATAGGGTGTCCAGCACTGTAGCTTGCTGGTTGTTGAGTGGAGCTGGGTTTTTGCGTTGAGATGGAGATCTCTGGGAAATCTTTCACCGTTTGATTTTACATTGAACTGGGAGGTCTCTGGTGGACCAATGTCCTGAACTCGGCTCTCCCACCTCAGAGGCACAGGCCTGACACCTGGCTGGAGCCCTAAGACCCTGTCAGCCACACAGCTTTTGGGAAGTCTGAGGTCTTCTGCCAGCATTCAGTAGTTGTTCTGTAGGAGTTGTTCCACGTGTAGATGTATTTCTGATGTATTTGTGGAGAGGAAGGTGATCTCCACCTCTTACTCCTCTGCCATCTTGAAGGTCTCCCTGCCTCGTTCTCTTTTTTACTCCCAAACAACTAACCCGTAGGTGTTTTATCCTCATTTTCTAGATGAGGAAACTGAGGCTCAGAGAAGCTGAACCACTTGCCAGGGTCACAGAGCCTGGGAGAGGCTGAGCCTAGGGAGAAGGCAGGTCTGGAGGCTCCCAAGCCCTTTCTGCCTCTGCAGCTCAGGATTTCTTCACTGGGTGAGAGAAGAGGGACATTTGTGGTCTTTAGATGTGGGCCAAGCCATAAAGCAGGATGAGCAGGATGCATCTGCCCCTTCCATGTGTACAGCCCTCCTATGTACTTACAAAGAGAAAGTTCCAGAAGCTCAAGCTTCCATTCATGCACAGTCTTTCATCATAGTCACATCCTGGGGGGATGTTTTTAAAACACAATAAAAAATTAAAAAAGACAACACAAACTTTACACAAGCTTTTATCCAACTTGGCACTCTGTATTTTCTCTCTGAGGGCTTTCTGCATATGAAGTGAAGGAGCCAGAATGTGTGTGGTGTGTGTGTGTGTGTGTGTGTGTGCGGTGTGTGTGTGTGTGTGTGTGTGGTGTCCCTATAGGAATTATTTCCTCGGTAACAAACCACAGGAAGCTCTCAGGTGGGTAAGAGGTGCTGAGTGGTGGAAATTCTGCATCCCCTAAAGCTGCTCAGTGATGGGAATGTCTTGTATTCCTTATGAAACTACATCTCAGCAGAAAAAAAGAAACAGGGCCTCTTCCCTCCATTGGCTCTGGCTCTGTGTTGTGATAACTCACAACAAAACCAATGTCGACTTGAACCTCTGGAATCCAGTACACCTCACCTGGCATCCTACCCAGCCACCTCTTTCCCCAGCCTCCCTTCTAAATTGTTTTTGGCAGGACAAGCAAAGGAGGCAAAAGTGTTTGGTGCTGACAGCTCCCAGGCAAATACAAGGCCAGGCATCACTTGCGGGGTTGGTTTTCATAGCACTCCACGTTGAATGCTCACTTTGAAATCTCTCACTCAAAAACATTTCATGAATATGCAAGAAAACACTTATTAGGAACCCTGCTAAGTGAGGGATAAGGATGGGGGAGTGGGGAGAAAATTCTAGGGGAAGGCTGTTTGGGGGCCTGGTGAGTTTGAGGTGGGTTATCCAGGGAGGATTTTCTTCAGGTATTTGGATATGTGGGTAATAACATAGCAAAGATGATTTCTGTCTTGTCTATCACTATAGCCCCAGCCCTTAGGGTACAACCAAGCACATAAGAGATTCTCAAAAAATACTGGCTGAATAAATAAAAGAGGAGAGAAATTATGGCAAGAGCAAAGATTATGGGCTTCAGAGTAAAAAAAAAAAAAAAAACTGGGTTTGAGTTTCTAGTTGTGTGACCTGAGACAAGTTATATTTTCTATCTCAGCCTCAGGTTCTCCATCTATAAAATGGGTCTAAGAAAATCCATCCAATAAGAATTAGAAGTAATTTAATTAAAGTCTAAAGCATGAGGCTCACACAAATGGATCATTAAGATTTTATATCAGTGAATGAATGAATGAATGAGGCCATTAGCTGAGGGAAGAGACAAGAAGACAATTTTCTAAAAAGATTTCACAAGTCTCAAAATATGCCATGCCAAGGGCCTGACAGTCAAATGGACCCTGGCTATTCCTAACTTCCTCCCAAAGACCACACTCTACCTAATGGCCGTTAAGCATCCCACACTCGTAGCCTGAATGGAAGGACTTTCCATGGAGTAGGAGAAAAGTTGAAGACAAAGTTCGTTCTTTAGGGCAAACTTTGTGCCTTTTTTAACAGCCTTCTAGCTCACTTGCCATGGTTCCTCCTCCTCGTCTCCCTCAGTTCTACAGCTAGGGGGCCCTGGAGCTCAGCCCAGCACCTGGTTCCGGGTCATCTCTCCCAGTGTCACTGTCTTATATGTCATCTGCCCACTCATGACTCCCGCATTTATATCTCAGGCCATAGCTGTCCCCTAACCTCCAGCTGCCCTCTCAGCATCTCTGCTTGGATACCCAAAAGGTATCTTAAACATCAAACATCCACGTCCAAATGTGCCGCTGACCTTCCCCCTAGATGCCTGCTCCTCCCATGTTTTTTCCCAACTCAGTTCACGGTAACGCCATCCTTCCAACTGCTCAGGGCAGAACCCTCCAAGAGTCGTATCTGACTCTTCTCACGCTGTACATCCCATTCATCTACAAGTTCTTCCATCTCCACTTTCAGGATACAATCCGGAACATGGCTTTTTGCCACTTAATTACCGCCAGTCTCTCCTACTGGCAGATTACTGCAATTGTGTTCTGACCCATCTCCCTGCTTCTGGTCTTGTCTCCTGCAGTCTATTCCAGTACAGTAGCCAGAAACTCCCCCTAATGTACAAGTAGGACCACCTTGCTTCTCTGCTAAAAGCTCTTCAATGACTCGCCATCTCACTCAGAGTAAATGCCAAAAATACTCATGATGTCTTGCAGAGCCCTGGGTGACCCAGTCCCCTCATTCCATTCTGACCTGAACTCCTATGACATAACCCCTGGGTTACTCTGCTCCAGCCACACTGGCCTTGCTGTCTTTGGAGCTCACCCTGCACTCTCCTGCCCCAGGACCTTTGCACTTGCTCTTCTCTTTACGTGGAGAGCTCCCTTACTTCTTTCATATCCCTACTCAAATATCCCCCTAGTCCCCAATCCTGCTTTATTTTCCCCAAACACTTATCACCACCTGACACAAACTCTACTTACCTGTTGCACTTGCTATTGGCTTATTGTCTGTCTCCCCTTAGAATATAAGCTCCCTGAGAGCTGACTTTGCTTTGGTCACTGCTGTTTCTTTACACCTTTTGTACAAAGACTGGATCTCAATAAAATCTCTCTTTTTAAAAACAGATTTAACATGAGAGTTATTTTAGTGTCAGACAGCGCTCAGCCCCAATTCCTGTTCCAGCAATGTGATTGAGGTTAAATTACTTACACTTAATAAGTCTTAATTTCCTTATCTGGAAAATGGCAATCAAAAAACTCTTCCTTATAAATTAAGTGAATCTAGGAATATAAAGTACTGCGCTCTCTGCTTGGAACATAGTCATTGATCAAAAATACATGAGTTGGGCTTCCCTGGTGGCGCAGTGGTTGAGAGTCCACCTGCCAATGCAGGGGACACAAGTTCGTGCCCCGGTCCGGGAAGATACCACATGCCGCGGAGCGGCTGGGCCCGTGAGCCATGGCCGCTGAGCCTGCGCGTCCAGAGCCTGTGCTCCGCAACGGGAGAGGCCACAACAGTGAGAGGCCTGCGTACCGAAAAATAAATAAATAAATAAAAATAATTGAGCAAATATCGTACACTAACATATATATGTGGAATCTAGAAACATGGTAGAGATGATCTTATTTGCAAAGCAGAAATAGAGACACAGGTGTAGAGAACAAATGTATGGATACCAAGAGGGAAAGGGGTGGGGTGGGAGGAATTGGGAGACTGGGATTGACACATATACATTATTGATACTATGTATAAAATAGACAACTGATGGGAAGATAACTGTAGAGCACAGGGAGGTCTACCTAATGTGCTGTGGTAACCTAAATGGGCGGGAAGTCCAAAAGGGAAGGGATATCTGTATGTGTATGGCTGATTCATTTTGTTGTACAGTGGAGGCTAACACAACATTGTAAAGCAACCATACTCCAATAAAAAGTAATATAAATAAATAAATAAATAAAATAGCAAAAAAAAAAAGTTAGTGTTTCTTGTTTTGCTTTGACTACTATTATTGAACATCATGCTTTCCAAAGCGTGTGATCTCTAGGCTCGTGACAAAAATGACAAGGTCTGTATCTCTCCCAGCTTATGTGCATTTAATTACAAAGACCCTCTCTTCATGATTTCCATCCCACTAACCTTATTATTTGAGTTTACAAAGACGTTTTGAAAAGATAATAATTGAAGGAAGACATGGGTGGTAATGTGAACCCCCAGATAATCTGATTGCCAAGAACATGAAAGAGGCCTTACTAGCAGAAAAGGGTCAGGAGAGAGCAAAGGCTGCATAGACTGAGCAGAGAGATACTGGCCTTGACTCAGAAAGGCCCAGGGTTGAGCAGGCTGCCTTCTCTGAGAGGCAGGGACAAAGGGCTCCGTTTTCTAGGAGGTGTGCTCTTCTGCCTGCAGGCTCAGAGCTCCTGCCCAATGCAGCATCTCCTCCAGGTAAGTGGAGGGAGGTGGGCTGGGGGGTGCAGAGTAGCTGTGCAGTTGCAGGCAGGGTGGCATGGAGGAAAGAGCAAGGGCTCTGGCCGCAGAGATGTGGATTTGGATGCTGGCCCTGCTACTTACTAGCTGTGATCCCGGGCACATCGCTTAACATTTCGGAGACTCAGCTTCGTTCATTCAATAAGCACTAGTGGGCTTCCCTGGTGGCGCAGTGGTTGAGAGTCCGCCTGCCGATGCAGGGGACATGGGTTCGTGCCCCGGTCCGGGAAGATCCCACATGCCGCGGAGCGGCTGGGCGCGTGAGCCAATGGCCGCTGAGCCTGCGCGTCCGGAGCCTGTGCTCCGCAACGGGAGAGGCCACAACAGTGAGAAGCCCGCGTACTGCAAAAAAATATAAAAATAAGCGCTAGTGAGGGCCTCCCACATGGGGCCACTTGAAGCGACCAGATGAGCAATCATAATAGCCAGTGTTTATGGAGCACATACTGCAGGCTAGGTGCTGCTCTGCACATGCGTATTATCTCATTTAATACGCACACCCTCCCCACAAGGAAGAATGACCCTATTCCCATGACGAAGTTGAGGCCGAGGAAGTTAAGAAACTCGCCCAAGGTCAAGTATTGAAGGTGGAAGTCAAGGTTAAGCATTCTGGCTCCAGGGCCATGACCACTACAGCACTTTCAAGAAGCTGGAGACGCCGATGTAAATGTCATGGGGGTGCAAGTGATGCTGTAGGGCTCTTGGGGGTTATGTGGTGCAATTGGCCTAGAGCAGCAGGTGTAGCTGGAGGAGAGGGGAGCAGCGGTCAGAAGGTCAGGTTCCCCAAAGAGATGATAATGGAACTAAGAACTTTAGGAGTTACCTGGCCATGGAGGGTGGCCCAGGAGGCGCTGTGGACTGCGCTCTCTCAGCTGTAACAATAAAAGGGCCAGAGTGTTAATCGGCAGTCTTGGCAGCGCTGGGGTCCTCTGATTCTATCCCTTCCCTCCTCCAGCTTCGCCTACACAAGGAGGCAGCACCTTTAGGTCTGGGGGTTCTGGATGCCCTGGGGACCTTCCTGTGGATAGAGCGGCCTCCACCATGGCTGCTCGTAGAACTGGGTGTCCAGTGGAACCACTGAAAGGAAGCAGGACTCAGTTGCTGGGAGCCCCCGCTGGGCAGAGCCTAAGCCTGCCTGGGGCCACCTTGGCTCTCAGGATTTCGCACCGACTTGGCACATCGCAACTGCTCAATAAACAGCAGGGCTTGTTCAACCTCCACACTGTCCACAGGCGGGGCTGGTGTTCCTTGCGGTGAGAGATTGCCCTGTGCATGTTAGATGGTTAGAGCATCCCTGGCCTCTACTCACTAGATGCCTGTAGCAACCTTCTTCAACCTTCTCCCAGTTGTGACAACCACAAATATCCCCAGAAGTTGCCACAAGTCTCCTGGAGATAAAATCACCCCAGTACAGAACAACTGAACTGGGGGAAAGTAATAGCACATTGTCAACTTGCTTAGGTTTATGGAACAACATGCATTCTGCCGGGGGTGCATGGGGTGGAGACAGACAAGTGTAAAGGCATGAATTCTGCAGACAGTCCCATCTGCCGTGGTGCACAGGGGTGAGCATGACACGGAAAATGCGAGTTTGCTGCTGCTCAGCTGTCTCTGGTCTCCTAGTGTTACCCATTTTAATTTGCTCTAAAGGCAAACCAGTGACTTTTTTTCTGGTAGTCAACCAAAGAAAGGCCATAAAGGCAATTTTGACTGAAGTCAGTTTTTACAAACCCAGGCACTGACTCTAGAACCTGACTGCCTGTTGCCATGCGACTCGGCAGTGGCACTCTTGTACCAAGTGCTGTCAGAACTGGCTTCTAAAGACAAGTGGCAGCCCCCATTGAGACCAGCCAAGGTGGGAGCTATCCTCTTACAGTAAGGTCCCCAGAGCATCTAGGGCACCTCAAGCTTCAAGGTGCTAGTCTCCTTCTGCACCCACTCCCACTAGCATGAGTGCTCTGGAACTGTGTTTCTTGGAACTGGGCACGGGGTTTGCCCTAAGCCAAGTACCCGCAGCCCTAGGGCAGGCTGGATTTGGCAAGAGCCAGAGTCCCAGAACCCAGATGGACCACGGCAGAATAGACACCACTGCTCTCAGGGAAGCTTGAGGCTATAGTCCTCGGACTCTGGGAACCAGGCAGGACCAGATGCGGAAGTGGGTGTGAGGGCCAGACAGGACAAAACAGCTATTCATAAGGTGCTTTCACTCATGGTAGGCAGTGAGACCCAAACTTGGTTGCAGGTTAGAATCACCTGGGGGGCTTTAGAAAACCCCAGTGTCTAGGCTGCTCCCAGACAAATGACATCAGAATCACAGGGTGAACGGCTCAGGGATTTTTCAAGCTCCAAGAGAGATTGGGATGTGCAGCAAGGTTGCACTCATCCAGGGATTGTTCAAAGTGCCTTCCCTGTATGATTTCATCTTCACTGCCATCCTATTGTCAAGATTGTCCTACAGATAAGGAACTGGGGTACAGGGAGGTTCAGCATTTGCCTGGGTCACAATTAGTACGAGACAAAGCCCACCTCCAGAGTCCACGCTCCCAGGCATAATTACAGATACGAAGGCACCCACCATGTAGCAGAAAGAGCAGGGACCTGGGTTTGAAGCCTGCTTCTGCCCCCCACTGCCTGGGAGAACCCTGGGCAAGTCATTTAATTCCTTTGATTCTCTCAGCCTCTTGTCTGCAGAAAGGGGGGTGGGGGGTGGGGAGGGTGTTATCATCTTTACAGGATGTTGGGGGATTCAGTGAGATAATGTTTATGAAGCCCCTTATAGCATTTTGGCACAGAGTTCAGTGCTGGGTTGTTTATCCTTATTATTAGACCATGTGGCCAAAAATGGGTCAGCAGCTGAGACAGTGGATTTCGAGAAGGGAGCCTCCCCTGAAACAGGAGCATTGCTCAAAACATTGATGTACTGCAGGACAGAGAGAAGGAATGGAATGCGAAGGCAAAGCTGAGGCCGATTCCGGGAGGAGGACCAGGTAAGAGGGGGCAATGACAGAGCAGCCAGGGGCATGTGAAGGGGACGTGCTAAGCAATGCGTCCGTCTGTCACCCACATCCCCTACCCCCCACACTCCTGACGCCACACAAGGCATCAGCACAGTGTAGAAGGTTTATGGCCCCTCCCATCTCCCCTGGCACGCTGTTTTCTCTTCCCTCCCTTTCTCCCCAACCTGTGCCCATTTCCTCCTAATCCCTGCCTGGCCAAGGTTAACAGATAATTGGCATTAGCTAAAAAGAAGTTAAGGGGTGATTCCTCACCTTACCTGATGCATGCATTCCTTCAACAAGGGTAGTGTCCATTTTAAAAGGGACATTAAAAGAGGGAAGGGAGGGAGTGAGAAAAAAAGGAGGTGCCATTCATTTCTGATAATTCAAAAGTAATACATGTACATGATAATAAGAAGTACAACAGTGACTTCCCTTGCGGTCCAGTAGTTAAGAATCCTCCTTCTGTTCACAGATGACATGATACTACATAGACAATCCTAAAGATGCCACCAGAAAACTACTAGAGCTAATCAATGAATTTGGTAAAGTTGCAGGATACAAAATTAATGCACAGAAATCTCTTGCATTCCTGTATACTAATGATGAAAAATCTGAAAGAGAAATCAAGGAAACACTCCCATTTAACATTGCAACAAAAAGAATAAAATACCTAGGAATAAACCTACCTAAGGAGACAAAAGACCTATATGCAGAAAACTATAAGACACTGATGAAAGAAATTAAAGATGATACCAATGGATGGAGAGATGTACCATGTTCTTGGATTAGAAGAATCAATATTGTTAAAAATGACTATACTACCCAAAGCAATCTACAGATTCAATGCAATCCCTATCAAACTACCAATGGCATTCTTTACAGGACTAGAACAAAAAATCTTAAAATTTGTATGGAGACACAGAAGACCCCAAATAGGCAAAGCAGTCTGGAGGGAAAAAAACGGAGCTGGAGGAATCAGATTCCCTGACTTCAGACTATACTACAAAGCTACAGTAATCAAGACAATATGGTACTGGCACAAAAATAGAAATATAGATCAATGGAACAAGATAGAAAGTCCAGAGATAAACCCACACACCTATGGTCAACTAATCTATGACAAAGGAGGCAAGGATATACAATGGAGAAAAGACAGTCTCTTCAATTAGTGGTGCTGGGAAAACTGGACAACTACATGTAAAAGAATAAAATTAGAACGCTCCCTAACATCATACACAAAAATAAACTCAAAATGGATTAGAGACCTAAATGTAAGACCAGACACTATAAAACTTTCAAAGGAAAACTTAGGAAGAACACTCTTTGACATAAATCACAGCAAGATCTTTTTTGATCCACCTTCTAGAGTAATGGAAATAAAAACAAAAATAAACAAATGGGACCTAATGAAACTTAAAGGCTTTTGCACAGCAAAAGAAACCATAAACAAGATGAAAAGACAACCCTCAGAATGGGAGAAAATATTTGCAAATGAATCAACAGACAAAAGGTTAATCTCCAAAATATATAAACAGCTCATGCAGCTCAATATTAAGAAAGCAAACAACCCAATCCAAAAATGGGCAGAAGATCTAAATAGACATTTCTCCAAAGAAGACATACAGATGGACAAGAAGCACATGAAAAGCTGCTCAGCATCACTAATTATTAGAGAAATGCAAATCAAAACTACAATGAGGTATCACCTCACACCAGTTAGAATGGGCATCCTCAGAAAATCTACAAACAGCAAATACTGGAGAGGGTGTGGAGAAAAGGGAACCCTCTTGCACTGTTGGTGGGAATGTAAATTGATACAGCCACTATGGAGAACAGTATGGAGGTTCCTTAAAAAAGTAAAAATAGAATTACCATATGACTCAGCAATCCCACTACTAGGCATATACCCAGAGAAAACCATAATTCAAACAGGCACACTCCCCTCAGTGTTCATTGCAGCACTGTTTACAATAGCCAGGCCATGGAAGCAACCTAATGCCCATTGACAGATGAATGGATAAAGATGTGGTACATATATACAATGGAATATTACTCAGCCATAAAAAGGAAGAAATTGGGTCATTTGCAGAGACGTGGATGGATGTAGAGACTGTCATACAGAGTGAAGTAAGTCAGATAGAGAAAAACAAATATCATATATTAACGCATATATGTGGAACCTAGAAAAATGGTACAGATGAACCAGTTTGCAGGGCAGAAATTGAGACACTGATGTAGAGAACAAACGTATGGACATCAAAGGGGGAAAGCGGGGGGCTGGTGGTGCTGGTGTGATGAACTGGAGATTGGGATTGACATGTATACACTGATGTGTATAAAATGGATGACTAATAAGAACCTGCTGTATATAAAAAAAAAAAAAACTGTAAAAAAAAAAAGAAAAAGAATCCTCCTCCCAATGCATGGGACTCAGGTCTACCCCTGGTCGGGGAACTAATATCTCACATGCTGCGGGACAACTAAGCTCTCGTGCTCTAAAACCCATGTGCCGCAACTACTGGGCACTCTGAAGGCCATGCACCACAACTAGAGAGAAGGCCATGCACCACAACAAGGATCACGCATGCCGCAACTAGGACCCAATGCAGCCAAATAAATAAATATTTTTAAAAAAGAACTACAACAAACCAACCAGAAAATGCGAACAAGTAAAAGGAAGCAAGAACACAATCCTATCTACTGAGAGACTACTCTGTTCATACTTGGGTGTATATCCCTCACACCCTCCTTTAGATCCATTTAAAAATAATTTTAATTGGATTATAGTATCACATGCTTATAACTTGTTTTTTCACTTAAATTATCTTGAACAAAAGAAAATCATGAACATCTTTGACAATACACTTGTTTCTGAAACACAACATCTTTCTAAGCTTAAATCATTTCCAGTGTGTGATATAGTAATATTATAATTTATGATGGGGACCATCCCAATGTCAGAAAATCTGATTGTTGCCAATTGTTTGTTATTATAAACAATGCTGTTAGAAACCATCCTTAAAGATAAATCTTTCCTTTTTAACATTTAGAATTTTTTTCTTTAGGATAAATTCTTAGAAATTGGACTACAAGGTCCAAGATTTTACTTTGGAAAGACACTCTTTACTATTGAAAGATTCAAATATTCCTAAGTAAAGAGAGTAGTGCAATGAATGTCTAAGTACCCCTCACCCAGATTAAACAACTATCAACTAATGGCCAATCTCGTTTCATCTACAAGAGGTCCCAATTACACTCTCCCTTGGATTGTTTTGTAGCCAATCCCAGGCATACATTATTTCATTCATAAATATTTCAACATGTATCTCCAAAAGATAGGCAAGAGCAAGCTCGTTTTTAAAGCTCCTGGAACATATTGCCAAACTGCCCTGCCGAAAGAAAATTTGGCAGCAATTTCCATTCCCACAATCAGTATAAGAATGTGGCAATTTCTTCTCACTTTTGTCAACCCTGAGTGTATCCATTCAGTGTCCCATGACTTATGGAAAAATATCAAACATGCAAAAATAAAGCAGAGAGTTCAATAAAGGTGATTTTAAATAGGGAGCCAGTTACAAAGATATTGGAAAAGCTGAAAGGACAAAAAAACAGAGTGAAGCAGCCCAACAGCGAGAAGCTTCTCACTAGCACCCCTGGGGCTAGAGGGGTAAAGGGAACAGGTGAAGTAACCAGAGCCCAAGGGCCAGGGCACCCAGCTGGAGCCAGAACCCTGGAAGGAGGAACCCCCCAAGGAGAAATGGAGTCAGTGGCTGCTAGAGATGCCACTAGAAACAAGAGAGAGAGCGCGACGTCCTAGCTTCTCACCTCCCTCTGCTCCACTAGCCAATCCTAACATGAAGCCAGTGGACAAGAGAGTCTGGGCTACGAATTTGCTTCAGGAGCCACCTCGCGTCCCTCCCCACAGTCTTCACCAATACAAAGCAGCTGGGAGAGGATGGAGAAAGCCAACAGGCCAATAACCAGAACTCTGAGCATTGCCACTCTACTTTAACTTTCTTAATGAACACAAGGGATATATGGGTCAAAAAATATCTGCAAGTCATCAGAGAAGGCATAAGATTGACAAGTGTAACGCGTAGACCACAGAGCGAGAAGACACGTGCCGTTGGGGAGAACGTAAATTAGCGCTACCCATTTGGAGGGAAATTTGTCAATATTTCTCAAAATTTAAAATCACAAGCCCTTTAGCCTAGTAATTTCCCTTCCAGAGATGTAGACCGCATATACTTGCACATAACAAAGATATGTGTGTGTGTGAGGATGTTCATTATGACATTGTTTATAATAGCAAAACACTGAAAAGAATTGACATAGCCATAGGTACCAGGTAAAAAACATGAATGATTAGTTGGAATGATTTCTAAGAGATGCAGCTACATGAATAAAGGTTAAAAAAGTGTGCATATCATGCTTCCATGTGTTTATAAGTTAATATGTGTTTAAAATAGTTCTCAAACTGTGTACAGTTGTTTCTCAAATCACTGGCAGCAGCTGTTGCCTTTGGAGAGTGGAAACAGGGATTAGAACAGGAGAGAGATCTTTGTACCCTTTATACTTTCAAAATTTGTTCCCTGTGCTTTGTATTAGGCGGAACCATATGAAATTGCCAACGTGGTGTCATTTTTGATCCACAGAACAGCACTTTCATGTGGCCCAGACTAACATTCTTTTAACAATGAAAAAAGTAACCATATTTTAAAATATCTTCAGGAAGAGCTATGACATTGGAATGTGAATTTGGAGGTGATGATAAGGTGGTGATATGTCACCCCACCCAGTGTCAGGCTGATCCCATATCTTCTCAGAATTAAGTTAGAAAAGCCAGGTGACATCCCATGAACTTGGTGCTTTCAGGAGAATTAGTTATACAAGGATGCCTTCATGATTATCAAGATGATATCGACTTGCTCAAAATGAAGGAGAGGTGACAGGCAGTTTGGGGCTGTGTGTGCTTTTCCATCAGCTCTGGAGACCACCAGAGGCGCAAAACAAACCCAGACTAGGAAGCTGATTCTCCCTCCGCCACTGTTTGAAGATGTGTAGCTTTCTGTTCCCAGAGCTTAAGTACAATTTTCTTCACTCTGAGAGATAAAAAGAAACTTAAGCAATCTTGACAGCTTCTGATGAAAACCACCTCCAGGCTCTTCACATTCCAGAAACTGCCAGGGGCTTGGAAGGCCTCCCACGGATGACTGGACTTGTTCTGATTCACGAGAAGCATCTCCCTGGGGGCAAGGGGTGGGGTGTGAGTGCTGCAGCCCAGACAGTGAAGTGCAGGACGGGGTAACAATACCAGCAGGAGAAGCAGGAGATGTTGGCAGAACCCTAAGCGCCTTACTTGTATTGTCTCCTACCTTCCTCCTCTCTCCCTCCCTCTCTCCCTCTCTCCTTATTTCCTCCTTCCCTTCTTTCTTCCATCTTTTTACTCCTTCTTTTTTTTAATCACCTTTTCATCGAGCAGTTACTCTATACCAGTTACTTTTGGAGGATGAAAGTTGAGGAAGATAAGGTCTTTCTTCTTGGAGCTCATTGTCAAGAGCAAGAGGCAGACAGAAACTAAAAGCTCACAGTTACCAAATGTTTCTACAGATCCAGTGCTGCACTGTGCATTCAGAATTCACTATTTCACTTAAGCAACACTGCAATCCTACGAGGTAGGGACTTTTGCTTTTCAGAGGAAAAAATTGAGGCAGGATCAAGGTTTAAACCTAAGGCATCTGTCATTAAATTCTGTGCTCCTACATGCTAAGATAAATGAGGAATTTAATAAGAGTGCAGTAAAAGCCTACAGAACCCCAAACCTAGCTTGGGACCGACAGAAACCTTCCAGGATGACGGAATGTCTCAAAGGACCTGACAGAGGGTTATTATGGGCCAAAGGCTTGGAGGTGAGGAAAAGCATGGCTCCCACAGGGAACCCCAGCAG
Source organism: Lipotes vexillifer (assembly GCF_000442215.2). Classification (NCBI taxonomy): domain Eukaryota; kingdom Metazoa; phylum Chordata; class Mammalia; order Artiodactyla; family Lipotidae; genus Lipotes; species Lipotes vexillifer. The sequence continues at coordinate 23,050 of NW_006775205.1, read as the reverse complement.
CAGGATATTGCTGGGATACAATGCCTGAGGATGGATGGAGAAGATAACGCAGTGACCGGGCTGGGGAAAGCTCGTTTATCAGCACAGGAGTGAAAGTGCTGGCAGGAGACAGTTATAAGATGCAGGTTGATTGAAGAGAGTTTAATGAAGGAACTATTACAAGGATGTGGGCAGTTTAAGGGAAACCACCACGGGAGGGTGAGACACCTGGACTAGCAACTCCGAGCCAAGGGCTGCCACCTCCCCTGGGCAAGAAGGGTCAAAGGGAGAGACCATTACCAGAACCCAGGAGGACATGGTGGCTGTGGCTTTAACCCTGAGACCCTGCCCCACTATCACTGGAGCTGGAGCCTTTGGTCAAAGAACCCACCACCAGCCCAGAATGAGGCAGGAGAATCAATATCTCACTTCTTTCTCTTCTTGCCCTCTGACATCCATCTGGTGTCTCTTGATGACCAAACCCAACCAGAAGCCAAAAGGCAAATGAACCCAGCTAAGCCAGTCCAGGGAGGTCAGTCTTCCAGGTCAGAGAAGGGCAGAGAAAGGAGGCAAGTGGATCTAGAAAGACAGATGGAGACCACCTAGAACTTCCAGGTTCAGGAGTTGATATTTTATTCCATCAGGGATTGGTATCACTGAAGAGTTTTAGATGGGGATGCAATATGGTCAGATATGAGTTTTCATAAAGACCTCCCTGGCAGTAGTTCAGTGGATAGAGCTTCAGGCAGTGAAACATGAGCCAGGGTGACCAGTTGGATCAGGGAACAGAAGGGCCAAGCTGAGAGATGGTAAGGAGCAGAAAAGGAGCATAGATGGGAAAAGATGACACTTACCCAGCTGAGAGATGGCAAAGAGCTGAAATACAGCATAGATACAAAGGAAAGAG
>NW_006775205.1:14374-22098 GCF_000442215.2 Lipotes vexillifer | reverse complement strand
CAACAAAGCAAAGAGTGGAGGTTAAGCCTTCCTGATACATGGAAATTTTCATGCTTATGAAATGTCCCTCTTTGTCTCTATTAAAAATTTTTGTCTTAAAAAATAATGAAAGAAACTGATGGGCCTCAGTGAAGACAAAAACCAGGACTCATAGTTGAATGACCAACTGAATATTTTTGCCCATAACTGAGATTTTAAAAATATATATTGAAGGAACACCAACAGGTTTAGAGAAAGGTAATTAATGAGTTTTGTTTGAAACAAATTAAATATAAACTATTTATGGGACATAAAATTGTAGACATCTAGCAGACTTTCTGATTTGAGTCCAAATATTGAGTAGTCTCTGTACAGAGGTTTAGATACTAAGGCCACCAGTAGGCAAATTCTAGTTAAATCCATGAGGGTAGATAAGATGTTCCAGGGAGATGGGGATGTCCAGAGAAGGGGGCCAAGTGGAGCATGAGTGCTGAGAGGTGGGAGGAGAAAGAATCACCTACAAGGGTGGAAGGAGGAAGCCCAGAGAAGACAACAACCAGGAGAATGAAACTTCTTGAGAGCAAAGGCCAGAATGATCAACAGCATTAAACACAGTAGAAAGAAAAGGACAAGAGTGTCTGCTGGTTAGATTAGGAGGTCATAGATGACTTTAGAAAGAGTGGTTATGACTGAAGTTGGTGGATGAGTTGCCATGGGTTGAGGAACAAAGTGAAGATGAAGGAAACCCGGAGAATGCAGACTACTCTGCTCAGAGGTCTGGATGAGGAGGTAGAAAGGAAGGTGACACCTCGGAGGACCTCCAGGTCAGTGGAGTCTCATGATATGAAGGAGGCTTTGAGGAAGAGCTGGTAGAGAAGAAGCAGAGAAGAAGGAGAAGCTGATGATACTTCAGAAGAGGGAAGATCCCTGATGGAGTCCAGACACGGAGGCCCCAGGAGGGAACAAAGCCAAACACCCTCTGTACTCTAGTTGCCCGAATACTCACCCATGCCCCCAAACCCAGCTACTAGGCTAGGAGCTCATATCTGTTGATGTTGCCCAGTACATGGTTGTGCTCAACTAATGCTTGCTGAGTGAATAAATGCATGCGTGGATGTCTGGGTGCCACACACACACACATATATATATGTATATATATATACATATATATGTATATATATATATTCAGTGCTATAAGATCAGAGCAACTTGCGTGAGATGGCCAAGGTTTAAAACATGAACTCGTCCAACAGAGTGCCAGACCTCTAGAGCAAGATAATGATCGGCAGTGAGGAAATCTTCAAGATTTACTTTATAGCTACACTCTTAACAAAACCCCCAACCACGTCATGCTGGATGAATGCCTTTATGGTGAGAGTTGTTGGACTAGAATCAGACAGGTTGGAAACCAACAATTTTTGTGTTTAAATTAATTGGAAATTTTAATAGCACTGATTTTTATTAGCTCGTTTAATTTGGATTATAAGAGGCTACCATGGCTGTGTGTCTTGCTTTTTAGCTTGGGTGAGGGATATAGTCAGATTTCTTCTCAAGGCATTTCTTTAGGTTTTCAGTTGAATTTCTCTCCCAGAGCAACTAAGGGTTTGGCCACTTGCAAAGAGAGCTGAGGAAGGGGTTCTTGTCTCTGATCGAGTTCTCTGTGGACTGTGGTCTCCATTATTCGTCCCTCCTATCTGGCAATAGGAGTATCTTAAACCTCGGGTTGGCTAGATCAACCAGGGAAGTCACATGCATGGTCAATGGCTGAGAAGATGCTGAAAAACAAAACAAGAAATGTGGTCATTTGGGGAAAAAATTGAGGGTAAATTGGGAAAACAAAGAACCGGTATTTCTTTTGAGAAGTAATATGGAGGACAAAATGCACTCACATCCCAGCTTCACATTTCCCTCAGAGTCACCTCAGAGTGCACTCACATCCCAGCTTCACATTTCCCTCAGAGTCACCTCAGACTAAGACGCAACACTTAGTTGTATCCCGGAAAAAGTAAACCTGAAATGTCCCTTTAATGAGGGGGTCCACATTTTACTGAAGATGTCATGGGGAGTCTGAGAAGAGTCCTCCATCGCACAATGTAATGTACGGTTACCAAGGTGACCAAACCCCATTCAATGACGCTCTTTTTCCCCCCACCTGTGCTCCTCAGAGTCACCTCAGAGTGCACTCACATCCCAGCTTCACATTTCCCTCAGAGTCACCTCAGACTAAGACGCAACACTTAGTTGTATCCCGGAAAAAGTAAACCTGAAATGTCCCTTTAATGAGGGGGTCCACATTTTACTGAAGATGTCATGGGGAGTCTGAGAAGAGTCCTCCATCGCACAATGTAATGTACGGTTACCAAGGTGACCAAACCCCATTCAATGGCGCTCTTCTTCCCCCCACCTGTGCTCTGACCACTTCCTTGTCCCAGGCCACTGACACACACACCCCAATACTGCTAAAGCTCTTCCTTTTCTTTTTGCAAGGCAATCTAGTGCTCCCTCTAAGCCTCTTAGAGTCTGCAGTCTGGCACACATCACAATCCTAGCAGATGATCAACCCTCCTTAGAACTCACCCTCTGTACAAGGGGAAGCAGGTGGTGAAAATAACCGTGAACTTTATCTGTCTCGGCCCATTGCCTTTCCTGATACTTCACAGAGCAGAGAATTGTGGCTTCAGCTAATCTGTTACTTAACCTTTTCTCAGAGAACTCTGAGAAGACAAAGCAGGCCAGTCACTCTGTGCCAGGACTCATCTCACTCCTTGGCAGGTCCTTTCTCTCTTCCTTTCGACTCTGCCCTGTCCTTTAGACCTGAGACACGTTTGCCTGGCTCCATGGGTGTCTCCGCTGAACTTGATGGCTGAGGGATTTGTAACTCTCTCTGCTTTTACACACCAGTGCTAGGATTCCAGACACCTGGGGAAGTGAATGGAGGTCCCTGCTGGGTCTCCTACTGGTCCTCCTCCCCAACGGAAAGCGAAATACAGCTCCCAATACCACCACTACATAGGTAGAATTAGCATTCCAAATAAAACCAAATGATGAATATGTATAATTGTTCTTTCTAGAACGCTAAAGCAACTAACAAATATTGCTCATGTTTTTAAATATATCAATAAGTCAAACAGTGCCGAGTGAGTGACATATCATACCAATGAATAGTGTCCATTCACCAAATGATGTTGGGGTCATTTCCTACTAATTGCCCCTGATGCACAACTGCTGGCTGGACTCTGCCTCGTCCCTAGCACATCCTGGGGATGGAGAAGGCCCACATCTCTAATGCCCTGAGCAGGGCTCCTGTCCTCACCTCAGTCAGGTATCTAAATTTTTCCAAGGCCCTAGAGAAGGGCCTGTGAGAAAGCCCTTCCTCTTCTAGGGAAGCAAATAGAATTAACAAAGCTTGAAGCACGTCCACCAACCTCTGTGTGTCCTTTTCCTGGAAAACAAACAAACAAACCAAAACCAGGATGGTTACGAGGAAGGAGATAACGCACTGCTTGCAGAAGTTCTTTCACAAAAGCTTCTTGGGGAGATGGCTGAGTGCTGGCTGAGTGCTGTGTCCCTTTTAGAGACAGAAGTGAACACCCAACCCTACAGATGGTGTAGGAAAGTTGGGACTCTGGTCCAGGGAGGGCATAACAGGGCTCAGGACACCTTGCACCTTCAAGGTGGTCACCTGCTCCCTGCTTGAGGCCACAGAACTTGGCTGTCCATTGCAGACCAACTGCCCTGAGCCCATCCTCAAGCCTAGGCCACTGCCCACTGTATAATCATTTTGTTATTTTCTATGTTTTCTGATGCTCTGGTATCTTGGGGCCTTGCTGCTGCAGGAGAGACTGCTGCTCCCAGGACTAGCCAATTTCTAGAAATAGAAAAAATCCACCTGCAAGTGCTCCTTTCACATGCAAACTAACCAATCCAAAGTCCACACCCCAAACATCTCTTATTGGGCTCACACAGGACTCACACTCCAGGCCAATATTCCCCTGCCCTGATCACCCCAGGGAGGGCCAGGTACCAGACAACTCAGGACAGCCCTTGCACTGCAGAACCTGATGAAATATGTTGGACTAGCCAATGCTAAGCCTGCCTTGCCCATAGCTTCTCACAGAAACCCCAATACAGGCTCTTGCCATGTTTTCTTCCCACTCTCTCTGCCTCCTGACTAGCCCTGCTGCTTCTCCCTGTGGCCCTGCATGGTGTGATTGGCCCCCTCCTCTTGGGAACTATGGGTGGCAAACTGTTTTTTCAACGGCACTCACCCCCTTGTCTGTATACCTCACCAGTCCTGAATAATAATGAAACTTACATTTTCAAACACCCACCTTGGGTAGAGGGCTGGAAGTGACGTTGGCAATATTTGAATGTTGCTTAGCTTTGTCTTGGATGGGCACAAAGGGTCAGTGACTAGTGTCAGTCTCTGAGTGTCCTGAAACTTCTGTCTCACTGGATTAAAAAAATCCAAGTTAAGTTCTAGGGCAGAGAGGTGAGTCATTGACAATTTGACAGGTTCTAAAACAGAGAATTAGTAAGGGTTTCCATGCATCTTTGTCCTACAGTGAAACTTGTCAGAATCCAAAGCCTAGGTACATTATTCCCATAAAATCTCACAGCCTTCTTAAATTAAGGTGCCTATAACACAGGTCGAGGAGCATAAAGACCTGTGTTGGAAAACCCCGCTCTTCTGCGTCTCCCCTTTACTCTCACATCACTACCCCACTCACAACACTTTGACACCAGATGTGTGGGTTTTCCCCCACACCAAGCAGTTGTGTGACACCACCTGGGTGTCTTACAATTTAACTCCTTCCTGACACTGTCTACCTGGAGGGCACGAGGCTGCCCTCTATGGTAGATGCCAATTATAAGTAATAGGTCCCCGAGTTACCCACAACTTCTGTCCAACTTCTGGACAAATTGGAGGTTCCCAAAACCCCCTCCTTGAGTTCAGTTAATTTGCTAGGGAGACTCACAGAACTCAGGGACATATTTACTTATGTTTACCAATTTATTAAAAGATATGATAAAGGATACAGATGAACAGCCAGATGAAGAGATACATAGGGTGAGGTCTGGGAGGGTCCCAAGCACAGGACCTTCTGACCCCGTGGAATTGGGGTGCACCACACTCCCACTGTGGATATGTTCACTAACCTGGAAACTTTCCAAACCCCATACTTTGGGGATTTTTATGGAGGCTTCATCACATAGACGTGATTGACAATTAACTCCATTTCCAGCCCCTCGCCCTTCTCTGGAGATTGGGTGTAGATCTGCAAATTCCAAGCTTCTAGTCGTGTCTTTCTGGTGACCAATCTCCATCCAGGAACCCACCTAGAGTCACCAAATTAGAACAAAAGACACTCCCATTACCCAGAAAATTCCATGGGATTTAGGAGCCCTGTGTCAGGAGCGAGGGTCAAAGACCTAATAGTAGAACAAAAGATGCTACTAGTGGTCTTATCACTTAAGAATTTATAAGGGTTTTAGGAGCTGTGTGCCAGGAACTGGGGGCAGAGACCAGTATGTATGCTTTCTATTATTTCACAAGATCCAACCTATGAAATTTGAATCCTTTTGAATAAATGTATTTGAAAATAGATTACACACACCCCTGCTTTCTTAAGTGAAGTTAATTCAAAGGGGGCACCATAAACTAGGCAACCAAAATAAGAATATTTAACCACTTAGTGAAGGCCCAAAGCATGTATTCACTTGTCAGTAGACCACATAAGCTTTATTGTCCAGATAATACCTATTTTGATGGTTTAAGAGACACTTGTTTTATTTCTTCCTAGCTTTTTGGAAATTGGCATGATACTAATTTTTACTAGTATAATTAAGAATCAGATGTCTTTACTGACTCTTTCCTACCCTCATTTACAGATAGGACAAACAAGGTTTAAAGAAGCTAAGTGCCCAAAGATTGATGGCTAGAAAATAATGGAGCTGGGATTTGAAATTAGAGCTGTCAGCTACTGAAGCCTGATTTCTAAACCTCATGTCTGTACTGAACAACTAGCATTGTCAGATTAGTGACTTAGGGTGGCTGGTGTGTTACTGAGTTTTACCTATAGGAAGGTCTACCAGTAATGCTGTGGGAGTAAAATGAAATGTCACAAAATGTATAGAGTAGCAGAGAGTCAAGTTCCTGCTGGTAGATTCTATAATACCCTTCCTGAGGAAACGTCACACTGTTGCTCATTTAGGGAGAAGTTACTCCATAGACATTTCCCTGCAGGAGAAGTTCTCCAGCTCTGAGAGTGTTTTATCCTGCTTTTTGTTGGTTTGTTTTCATTTTCCCAAATGTCATGAACACCACTTTTTCACTAGTGCTACTGAATTAGCTTGTCTCAGAATCTAGAGCCTGCCTGGTTGCCCTTTTGAAGTTGAGGGACCAGAGCTGTGCAAGTCTTTGCCTCAGAGCTTCTACCTTCAAGGATGTATTTTGAGTGATTAATCTTGAACTTAGTTGTACTCTTCACATGGCAAATTTGATTAGTGTCCACATAATTAGTAAGACCCCCCCCAACTTTATACTGTCCTGAGATTGAGTCATCGTGGAACCAGAAAGATGAGCTGTATGACCTTGGGCAAGTCATTTAACCACTGTGCACCTTAATTTCAGTTGACTCAATTCAAAACCATTCACTGAGGTCCTACTAAATTCCAGGCCCCGGCCTAGGTCACACAAGAACGCAGGTTTTGAAGCTAGACAGACCTGGGGTCGTACTCCAGCCCATCACCTGCCTAATCATGGGGCCTCGGGACAGCCATTTCCCTTCTCTAATATTAGCCAGCAACCCAGGACCGCATGCCTTCTCCATCACCCTGCAAGGAATGATTAAACCTCTATCATGTATCGGGGTCCATCCTGGGTAAAGTGAACACCAAACCCAGACACAGGTCAGTGCTTACCACACGCAGGCACTGCCGTGAGTCTTTTTTTTTTTTTTTCTTGGCTGTGTTAGGTCTTCGTTTCTGTGTGAGGGCTTTCTCTAGTTGTGGCAAGTGGGGGCCACTCTTCATCGCAGTGCGCAGGCCTCTTCACTATCGTGGCCTCTCTTGTTGTGGAGCACAAGCTCCAGATGCACAGGCTCAGTAGTTGTGGCTCATGGGCCTAGTTGTTCCATGGCATGTGGGATCTTCCCAGACCAGGGCTTGAACCCGTGTCCCCTGCATTAACAGGCAAATTCTCAACCACTGCGCCACCAGAGAAGCCTGTCATGAATCTTTGACATACGTTAACCCAGTTAACCCTCATGACGACCTATGTATGAGGTAGGCACTCTCAGTATCCCTGTCCTGCAGCCAGGAAATCGGGGCACAGAGAAGTTAAACTTCTGGCCTAAAGTCACACAGCTACTCAGTGGCAGAGCCAGGATTCAAACCCAGGCAATCTTGGTCCAGAGTCCCTGCCCATCGCCCTGTGCAAATTCAGGCTCTCAGTGACCGTCCCAGAACTTCAGCAACAGATTCCTGTCTAGTTTCTGCCACCATTCTTGTCCCCATCAGTGATCTTTCCACACAATAGTCAGCTCATGTCCCTCCCTGCATAAAACCTTCCAACAGTTCCTCACACCTTCAGGGTCAAGACCAAACTCCCCTCCAGACCCCAGAAGCCCACCAGTCCTGCCCTTGAACAATTTCCACAGGCTCAGCTCTCGTAGGACACAACCCTTCCCAAACTACCACCCCTTGCATGCTCCTACATGAGAACACCCTGGGACCTTGACCTT
>NW_006775205.1:13676-14364 GCF_000442215.2 Lipotes vexillifer | reverse complement strand
TACCCTGCTCCCTCTTTCCCTCCCCTCCACCAGGCCATGCCCAATTCATTTTTTAATAGAACACTTACTAGGAATTTTTTTTTCATGCAGACAAATTTACAAAAACAAAGCAAAACAAAACTCCACTGACTTTCTGTTAAGATATATATATGTGTGTGTGTGTGTATGTGTAGAGAGAGAGACTGAGAAAGAGAGACAGAGAGACAGAGAGTGAGACAGAGAGAGAGAAATACATTCATATGGTGCTTTAGTTTGCCAGCATTGCCATAACAAAGTATCACAGACTGGGTAACTTAAACAACAAAAATTTATTTTCTCACAGTCTCACAGTTTCTTGATCTCCAAGATCAAGGTGTTGTCAGGATTGCTTTCTTCTGAGGCCTCTCACTTTGGCTTGTACTCAGCAAGCTTCTCCCTGTGTCTGCCTCTGTCTTCCATGTGTGTCTGTGTCCAAATCTCCTCTTCTTATAAATAGGACAGTCATATTGGATTAGGGCCCATCCATATGACCTCATTTTAACTTAATAACCTCTTTAAAGACCCCACCTCTAAATAGAGTCACATTTCGAGGCACTGGGGGTTAGGACTTCAATATATGAAATTTGGGGGGGGACACAGTTCAGCCCATAACACGTGGTTAGACAATTCCCGCAGAAGATACAAAATAAAAACAGAAAGCGTTTTTCCT
>NW_006775205.1:0-13666 GCF_000442215.2 Lipotes vexillifer | reverse complement strand
TCCCTACAGGAAACCACTATGAACAGTTTCTTGGGATTCCCACCCATTTAACTTATATGCATAGACCACCCCCTCCCCCCTTAAAATCATCTAGAACAAAGTGACTATAATTTCTACAGGTTTGCTTCTTGCTTTTTCCACTTAATAACGTCTTATTATCTCTTCACAGCAACACACACAAATCTGTCTCACTCTTTATAGGCTATAGAGCCTCCAGCACGGAGAGGTCCCTACTTTCTTGAATCCAGCCCCTGGATGAACACTTTGGTTGTTTCCTAAGCTTTCACTACTACAAACAAAGCTGCAGGGAAGACCATTGCATGTGGATCTGGGCAAACTTTTTTTTTTTTTAACATCTTTATTGGGGTATAATTGCTTTACAATGGTGTGTTAGTTTCTGCTTTATAACAAAGTGAATCAGTTGTACATATACATATGTTCCCATATCTCTTCCCTCTTGAGCCTCCCTCCCTCCCACCCTCCCTATCCCACCCCTCCAGGCGGTCACAAATCACCGAGCTGATCTCCCTGTGCTATGCCGCTGCTTCCCACTAGCTATCTACCTTACGTTTGTTAGTGTATATATGTCCATGCCTCTCTCTCGCTTTGTCACAGCTCACCCTTCCCCCTCCCCATATCCTCAAGTCCGTTCTCCAGTGGGTCTATGTCTTTATTCCTGTCTTACCCCTAGGTTCTTCATGACATTTTTCTTTTCTTAAATTCCATATATATGTGTTAGCATACAGTATTTGTCTTTCTCTTTCTGACTTACTTCACTCTGTATGACAGCCTCTGGGTCTATCCACCTCATTACAAATAGCTCAATTTCATTTCTTTTTATGGTTGAGTAATATTCCATTGTATATATGTGCCACATGAAAGAATGCTCAACATCATTAATCATTAGGGAAATGCAAATCAAAACCACAATGAGATATCATCTCACACCAGTCAGAATGGCCATCATCAAAAAATCTAGAAACAATAAATGCTGGAGAGGGTGTGGAGAAAAGGGAACACTCCTGCACTGCTGGTGGGAATGTGAATTGGTACAGCCACTATGGAGAACAGTATGGAGGTTCCTTAAAAAACTACAAATAGAACTACCATATGACCCAGCAATCCCACTACTGGGCATATACCCTGAGAAAACCATAATTCAAAAAGAGCCATGTACCAAAATGTTCATTGCAGCTCTATTTACACTAGCCCAGAGATGGAAACAACCTAAGTGCCCATCATCAGATGAATGGATAAAGAAGATGGGCAAACTTTTGCAGGTAAAATCCTAGGCTAAATTCCTACCCGGTGGATCGCTGGGTTAAAGGACACTTGTAGCCTGCACATTGGTGGGCTGGGCTAAATCTCCACTTCTGAAAAGCACCCCAATTTATGCTCCTAGCAGGAGTGGGTGAGACAGCCTGCTCTGATGGGTGTTAGCTTATTTTATTTTATTTATTTATTTTTTTAACATATTTATTGGAGTATAATTGCTTTACAATGGTGTGTTAGTTTCTGCTTTATTACACAGTGAATCAGTTATACATACACATATGTTCCCGTATCTCCTCCCTCTCGCGTCTCCCTCCCACCCTCCCTATCCCACCCCTCTAGGTGGTCACAAAGCTCCGAGCTGATCTCCCTGTGCTATGCGGCTGCTTCCCACTACCTATCGATTTTGCGTTTGGTAGTGTATATATGTCCGTGCCACTCTCTCACTTTGTCCCAGCTTACCCTTCCCCCTCCCCATATCCTCAAGTCCATGCTCTAGTAGGTCTGTGTCTTTATTCCCGTCCTACCCCTATGTTCTTCATGACTTTTTATTTTCCTTAGATTCCATCTATATGTGTTAGCATATGGTATTTGTTTTTCTCTTTCTGACTTACTTCACTCTGTATGACAGACTCTAGTGAGCTTCAAGCTCTTTGTAATTCCTCAGCTGACTCCTGACCCATCCAGGTGAGTTGAACAGTCTCGCCCGTTTGTCCCTTTTGTCGCGCCCCAGTGCCCTTTTGTCTCTGTTAAGACAGCTTCCTGCACACAATTGTTTAGCTATAATTGTTTTTTTCAATATGAAAAAGATTTTATTTCAAGTTTAGGAAAAGGAAGGAAATTTAAAAAAACAAAAAACATTTCAACAAAGCAGACTTAAACCACTTTATAAATGTAAGCATATAATTTTTTCAGGGCAGAGAAAAGCTGGCTTCACTTTTGTGCACCCAGGGCCTTGATCATAGCAGGTGCTCATTAAAGTTTATCGAATTGCTTATTGGCTCCTTCAGGTCCCTTCCTGATCTTCCAATCCTGTGAGTCTAGGTTGGGGATAATGTTTCTTGACATGGTCAGGTATTCGAGAAAGAGTTCTAGAATGCAGCCCATTCTGGGGAAGCTGCAACCAGAGGGAAACCATGATGTCCAAGGAGCAGAGGTCTAACTTACGCTGCATGGGAAGCTCAAGCCGAGTCCCAGGGTGTTTTGGGAGAGGTCAGAGCCTGTCAGTCAGAGGGTGGTCATGGAACATATGCAGTCTCATTGTGATGGGCTGGCCTCCAACATAGGAAACTGGGCCATGAGCTGACGGAGAGCTTGGGGTGGGAGGTGGTGCCTTTCTGACCTCTCAGCCTCCATCAAAGTCAAGACGGCTCCCCACACTTGTCAAGCCAGGACTGTGATCTTTCTTATTGTAAAAACTTTGAAATGTCAAGATACTTACTGTGCCTTTATTTCCTATCGACTACATCTCTAAGTAACATGCAGATCTTACCTGCTCTGCTTCTAGCTTTATGCTGAAAGTAATATTCTTGGAGATTTGGACGTGTCCTGAGCCCTGAGTTATCAGGAACTCTATTTTGCTGATGGTCCATGGCCAAGTTCTGTGGGGTCAACCGAGTGACTAGTTCATGGAGTGACAGTAAGGGAGGAGGTGGGCTGCCCTGTTATTCCCCAGGCAGAAAATATCCACCCAGGGTGACATGCAGTCATTACTCTCTTATTTCATTCAAGACACTGAGGGAAAATTTTTGTGCAGTTCGATACTAAAACCTTGGAAGAAAGCAAGCCAGCATTCTCTAAACTTTTCAAGTAAGAGCTCAGAAAGTGTCAATGTGCATTTTCCTCTTCCCAGGTATAGAGCATCTTCTGGGGACGCACAGACCTAGATATAACTTTGCTAAAGGACAATAGACGAGAGCCTCAATGCTTCCATTAGAAAGGCTCTACAATTTAACTTCCTTCCTCCCTGAGCCCTCCGGACCTCTCTGTCATCTGGCAGTACCCCAGATTCTGGCAGAGGAAATTTCAGAGAAGACTGGAGCAGATGCTGATGTACTGGTTCCAGGGTTTGGGCAAAAACGATTCAGTTGAAAACCGAGTCAGCCGATAAGGCCACCTGGCTGAAATAAAAGTATGTCAAAACCAAACGACGCCAGGGTCTGTGTTTTCAGTACATACCGGTCATTTGGATGCACTGGGTCATTCTGGAACTTTTGAAATATACCTTTAATCATTTTAGTGTATTTCAGAATTTCTCAGGTTTGAAGAAAAAGGATTCTAATGTTTTCTTATTTATTCCTAATTCAATTTCAGCCTATTATGACTGTTTGGACTGAAAGAGCAAAATGGTAGAACAGTCTAAAAGCCTAACGATAAGGATTAGTTAAAACAACCTGAAAGTAAAACAAGGAATTAACTGGAAAACATCCTAAATGTTCCACAGTTGGTGGCTGGCATCAGTGAACTGTGGTGGGTTATAATACAGTATTTACTGTATGATCAAATGTTATAGAAAACGATATATTTATAATACATGCGTGGATGCATGCAAAATAATCTGAATTACACAGCTGGTCTGCCCCACCTTGATAATTCCAGGCTTCAGGCAAGAGTACAGCAGAGGTCTGACATCCCATATATCTAAACATTCAGAAATTATTGATCAAACTAACACACTGTTAAATGAAATAAGTTCTATTCTTCCTTTAATCAATATACTTTTCTAATGACTTTGAAGGCTAAGGTGAAATGTAGACTCCTACATTTAGACTCCTCAGAGCTCCAAGCTGGAGAGTAGAAACATGAAACAGTGAGTAGTTGCCCCTCTCCCTCGCCCCCCAGCTCTTGCTCAGCTCAGCCCCCAGCCCTCAGCCCTCAGCCCCGAGTCTGTCTCCTTCTTTCGTCACCCACAGCTCCATCCCATGGCATGAGCAGCATCACATGCCTGTGTGAGCCACCCAGCCTGCACATCCCAGTTCTGTCCCTACCCCACTCTTAATAGCCACCATTAGGTCCCCTTTGGGACTAAGGGTGCCCAAGCAGCAGTGTGGCCCACGCTTATGAAGCTGGACCCAGGAAACCGGTCCATGAAGGTGAAAAAATGGGCCTGGGACATTTGGGATATGAATTCTCGGTCTTGGGTGTCAACGGAAGGTCTAGAAGGAGAGTGGGCACTAGCTCTTAGTGGGTACAGCCCTGTGACCCCACAAACTCCTTCCCTGATAGACAGAGGCCTGGCCTCATGGGGTTTAGGGCGGTGGGTTAGCTTCCTATTGCTGCTGTAACAAATGACCACGAATTTAATGGCTGAAAACAACACAAAATTTATTATCTTACAGTTCTGGACGTCAGAGGTCCAACACAGATCTCACTGGATAAAATCAAGGTGTCAGCCAGGCTATGCTCCTTCCTTAAAGCTCTAGGGGAAAACTCATCTTGCTTGTTTCATCTTCTAGAGGCTGCCCACATACCTTGGTTCATGGCCCCTTCCTCCATCTTCAAAGCCAGCCTCACTGCATCTCAGACTATCCTTCCATAGTCACAGTTCCCTCTGGCCACAGCTGGGAAAGGCTCTCCCCTTTTAGGGGTTCATGGGATTAGATTGGGTCTAACTGGATAATCCAGGATAGGCTCCCTATTTCAAGATTCTTGACCTTTATCATGTCCTCAAAGTCCCTTCTGCTGTGTAAGGTGACATACTTACAAGTTCCAGGCTTGAGGATGAGGATACACTGAGGTATGTGGGGGGTATTATTCTGCTTGCCAGTGACAGGGACCCCTATTGGGTCTAAGGTCAACTTTGTAGGTACACAAGTATTAACGATGATTGTCTTTGGGCACATGAGATTATGGATAATCACTATGATCTGATTTGATTGTAATTGGGAAGATACTGAAGTAGAATAAGAAAATATAATTTTAAATGGCTCCATTTCATTTGGTTTAGGGCATTACCTATGTTCTTCTATTGTTGAATATCTAGGTCACATGCAGCCTTTATCTATAGCAATTGGCCTGAGGAGAAATAACTGGCAGAGAAAGAATTTGAAATGAAAAGCAACTAGTACAAGACAAAGGAAAGCAAGGCAAAAAATTCTAAAAATGACAAGCTGTTTTTTTAAAATTTTAATAAATGTTTTATTTAATCCAACATACGCACAACATAATCACATCAACACATAATCAACACTTTAAAAATACTTACAGGGTCTTGGTGCTCCGGCCGCGTTTTAGGCCCGTGCCTCTGAGGTGGGAGAGCCGAGTTCAGGACACTGGTCCACCAGAGACCTCCCAGCTCCATATCAAATGGTGAAAATCTGTCAGAGATCTCCATCGCAATGCTAAGACCCAGCTCCACTCAATGACCAGCAAGCTACAGTGCTGGACACCTATGCCAAACAACTAGAAAGAGAGGAACACAACCCCACCCATTAGCAGAGAGGTTACCTAAAATCATAATAAGGTCACAGACACCACAAAACACACTACCGGACGTGGTCCCACCCACCAGAAAGACAAGATCCAGCCTCATCCACTAGAACACAGACACCAGTCCCTTCCACTAGGAATCATACACAACTCACTGAACTAACCTTAGCCACTGGGGGCAGACACCAAAACAACAGGAACTACGAACATGCAGCCTGTGAAAAAGAAACCCCCAAAACAGTAAGTTAAGCAAAATGAGAAGACAGAGAAAAACACAGCAGATGAAGGAGCAAGGTAAAGACCCACCAGATCAAACAAATGAAGAGGAAATAGGCAATCTACCTGAAAAAGAATTCAGAGTAATGATAGTAAAGACAATCCAAAATCTTGGAAATAGAATAGCAAAAATACAAGAAACGTTTAACAAGGACCTAAAAGAAAGAAAAAGCAAACAAATAATGATGAACAATAAAATAAATGAAATTTAAAATTCTCTAGAAGGAATCAATAGCAGAATAACTGAGGCAGAAGAACGGATAAGTGACCTGGAAGATAAAATAGTGGAAGTAACTACTGCAGAGCAGAATAAAGAAAAAAGAATGAAAAGAATTGAGGACAGTCTCAGAGACCTCTGGGACAACATTAAATGCACCAACATTTGAATTATAGGGGTCCAAGAAGAAGAAGAGAAAAAGAAAGGGACTGAGAAAATGTTGGAAGATATTATAGTCGAAAACTTCCCTAATATGGGAAAGGAAATAATCAATTCCAGGATGTGCAGAGAGTCCCATACAGGACAAGTCCAAGGAGAAACACACCAAGACACATATTAATGAAACTACAAAAAATTAAATACAAAGAAAAAATATTAAAAGTAGCATGGGAAAAACAACAAATAACATACAAGGGAATCCCCATAAGGTTAACAGCTGAACTTTCAGCAGAAACTCTGCAAGCCAGAAGGGAGTGGCAAGACATATTCAAAGTGATGAAAGGGAAAAACCTACAACCAAGATTACTCTACCCAGCAAGGATCTCATTCAGATTCGAAGGAGAAATTAAAACCTTTACAGACAAGCAAAAGCTAAGAGAATTCAGCACCACCAAACCAGCTTTAAAACAAAAGGCTAAAGGAACTTGTCTAGGCAGGAAACACAAATGAAGGAAAAGACCTACAATAACAAACCCCAAACAATTAAGAAAATGGTAATAAGAACATACATAACAATAATAACCTTAACTGTAAAGGGATTAAATGCTCCCACCAAAAGATATAGACTGACTGAATGGGTACAAAACCAAGACCCATATATATGCTGTCTACAAGAGACCCACTTCAGACCTAGGGACACATACAGACTAAAAGTGAGGAGATGGAAAAAGATATTCCATGCAAACGGAAAACAAAAGAAAACTGGAGTAGCAATTCTCATACCAGACAAAACAGACTTAAAAAAAAAGACTATTACAAGAGACAAAGAAGGACACTACATAATGATCAAGGGATCAATCCAAGAAGATATAACAATTGCAAATACTTATGCACCCAGCATAGGGGTACTGCAATACATAAGGCAAATGCTAACAGCCATAAAAGGGGAAATTGACAGTAACACAATCATAGTAGGGGCCTTTAACACCCCGCTTCCACCAATGGACAGATCATCCAAAATGAAAATGAATAAGGAAACACAAGCTTTAAATGATACATTAAACAAGATGTACTTAATTGATATTTTAAGGACATTCCATTCAAAACCCAACAGAATACACTTTCTTCTCAAGTTCTCATGGAACATTCTCCAGGATAGGTCATCGATCAAGCCTTGGTAAATTTAAGAAAATTGAAATCGTATCAAGTATCTTGTCCGACCACAATGCTATGACACTAGATATCAATTACATTCTGTAAAAAATACAGACACATGGAGGCTAAAGAATACAATGCTAAATAACAAAGAGATCACTGAAGAAATCAAAGAGGAAATAAAAAATACCTAGAAACAAATGAAAATGAAACATGGTGACCCAAAAACTATGGGGTGCAGCAAGGGCAGTTCTAAGAGGGAAGTTTATAGCAATACAATCCTACCACAAGAAACAGGAAACATTTCAAATAAACAGCCTAACCTTACACCAAAAGCAATTAGAGAAAGAAGAACAAGAAAACCACAAAGTTAGCACAAGGAAAGAAATCAGAAAGATCAGATGAGAAATAAATGAAAAAGAAATGAAGGAAACAATAGCAAAGATCAATAAAACTAAAAGCTGGTATTTTGAGAAGATAAACAAAATTGATAAACCATTAGCCAGACTCAGCAAGAGAAAAAGGGAGAAGACTCAAATCAACAGAATCAGAAATGAAAAAGGAGAAGTAACAACTGACACTGCAGAAATACAAAGGATCATGAGAGATTACTACAGGCAACCCTATGCCAATAAAACGGACAACCTGGAAGACATGGACAAATTCTTAGAAATGCACAAACTTCCAAGACTGAACCAGGAAGAAATAGAAAATATAAACAGACCAATCACAAGCACTGAAATTGAAACTGTGATTTAAAATCTTCCAACAAACAAAAGCCCAGGACCAGATGGTTTCACAGGCGAATTCTATCAAACATTTAGAGAAGAGCTAACACACATCCTTCTCAAACTCTTCCAAAATATAGCAGAGGGAGGAACACTCCCAAACTCATTCTACGAGGCCACCATCACCCTAGTACCAAAACCAGACAAGGATGTCAGAAAGAAAGAAAACTACAGGCCAATATCACTGATGAACCTAGATGCAAAAATCCTCAACAAAATACCAGCAAACAGAATCCAACAGCACATTAAAAAGGATCATATACCATTGATCAAGTGGGGTTTATCCAAGAATGCAAGGATTCTTCAATATACACAAATCAATCAATGTGATAAACCGTATTAACAAATTGAAGGAGAAAAACCATATGATCATCTCAATAGATGCAGAAAAAGGTTTTGACAAAATGCAACACCCATTTATGATAAAAACCCTCCAGAAAGTAGGCATAGAGGGAACTTACCTCAACATAATAAAGGCCATATATGTCAAACCCACAGCCAATATCATTCTCAGTGGTGAAAACCTGAAACCATTTCCTCTAAGATCAGGAACAAGACAAGGTTGTCCACTCTCACCACTATTATTCAACATAGTTTTGGAAGTTTTAGCCACAGCAATCAGACAAGAAAAAGAAATAAAAGGAATCCGAACTGGAAAAGAAGGATTAAAGTTGTCACTGTTTGCAGATGACATGATACTATACATAGAGAATCCTAAAGATGCTACCAGAAACCTACTAGAGCTACTCAATGAATTGGGTAAAGTAGAAGGATACAAAATTAACACACAGAAATCTCTTGCATGCCTATATACTGATGATGAAAAAATCTGAAAGAGAAATTAAGGCAACACTCCCATTTACCACTGCAACCAAAAGAATAAAATACCTAGGAATAAACCTACCTAAGGAGACAAAAGAACTGTATGCAGAAAACTATAAGACACTAATGAAAGAAATTGAACATGATACAAACAGATGGAGAGCTATACCATGTTCTTGGATTGGAAAATTCAACATTGTGAAAATGACTATACTACCCAAAGCAATCTACAGATTCAATGCAACCCCTATCAAACTACCAATGGCATTTTCTACAGAACTAGAACAAAAAGTTTCACAATTTGTATGGAAACACAAAAGACCCCGAATAGCTAAAGCAATCTTGTGAAAGAGAAACAGAGCTGGAGGAATCAGGCTCCCAGTCTTCAGATTCTACTACAAGTCTACAGTAATCAAGACAGTATGGTACTGGCACAAAAACAGATATATAGATCAATGGAACAGGATAGGAAACCCAGAGATAAACCCACCCACCTATGGTCACCTTATTTTTGATAAAGGAGGCAATAATATACAACGGAGAAAAGACAGCCTCTGCAATAAGTGGTGCTGGGAAAACTGGACAGCTACATGTAAAAGAATGAAATTAGAACACTCCCTAACACCATACACAAAAATAAACTCAAAATGGATTAAAGACCTAAATATAAGGCCAGACACTATAAAATTCTTAGAGAAAAGCATAGGCAGAACACTCTAGGACATAAATCACAGCAAGATCCTCTTTGACCCACCTCCTAGAGAAATGGAAATAAAAAT
This sequence comes from Lipotes vexillifer, assembly GCF_000442215.2. Lineage (NCBI taxonomy): Eukaryota > Metazoa > Chordata > Mammalia > Artiodactyla > Lipotidae > Lipotes > Lipotes vexillifer. The sequence continues at coordinate 3,770 of NW_006775205.1, read as the reverse complement.
AAAAATAAACAAATGGGACCTAATGAAACTTAAAAGCTTTTGCACAGCAAAGGAAACCATAAACAAGATGAAAAGACAACCCTCAGAATGAGAGAAAATATTTGCAAATGAAGCAACTGATGAAGGATTAACCTCCAAAATATACAAGCAGCTCATGCAGCTCAATAACAAAAAAACAAACAACCCAATCCAAAAATGGGCAGAAGACTAAATAGACAACCTAAATAGACAACATCATTAATCACTAGAGAGATGCAAATCAAAACTACAATGAGGTGTCACCTCACACCAGTCAGAATGGCCATCATCAAAAAATCTACAAACAATAAATGCTGGAGAGGGTGTGGAGAAAAGGGAATCCTCTTGCACTGTTTGTGGGAATGTAAATTGATACAGCCACTATGGAGAACAGTATGGAGGATCCTTAAAGAACTAAAAATAGAACTACCATATGACCCAGCAATCCCATTACTGGGCATATACCCTGAGTCAACCATAATTCAAAAAGAGTCATGTACCACATTATTCATTGCAGCTCTATTTACAATAGCCAGGACATGGAAGCAACCTAGGTGTCCATTGACAGATGAATGGATAAAGAAGATGTGGCACATAGATACAATGGAATATTACTCAGTCATAAAAAGAAATGAAATTGAGTTATCTGTAGTGTTGTGGATGGACCTAGAGACTGTCATACAGAGTGAAGTAAGTTAGAAAGGGAAAAATAAATATCGTATGCTAACACAATTATATGGAATCTAAAAAGAAAAAATGGTTATGAAGAACCTAGGGGCAGAACAGGAATAAAGACGCAGACCTACTAGAGAATGGATTTGATGACATGGGGAGGGGGAAGGGTAAGCTGGGACAAAATGAGAGAGTGGCGTGGACATATATACACTACCAAGTGTAAAATTGATAGCTAGTAGGAAGCAGCCTCATAGCACAGGGAGATCAGCTCGGTGCTTTGTGACCACCTAGAGGGGTGGGTTAGGGAGGGTGAGAGGGAGGGAGATGCAAGAGGGCAGAGATATGGGGATATATGCATATGTATAACTGATTAACTTTGTTATAAAGCAGAAACTAACACACCATTGTAAAGCAATTATATGCCAATAAAGATGTTAAAAAAAATCAGCCTAAAAAATAATAAATAAATAAAAGAATACTCAAGGAGACATGCTCTGTATTTTTACATACCTGAAGGACTGTCACACATTCACAGAGGTGTAGAAGCTAGAATTTGATGGGTATATAATAAGAACCGTAACTAAGCCTAACTTGCCTAAAGTATAGGGTACACAAAAGGGAATACAGTATTTGGAAATGAGTTGCAAAAGGTCTTTTAGTACCAGCTTATGGAAGTCTGTAAAAGTCAGATCAAAGTGTTAGGACCTTAATCATATAGGTGGTGAGAATCCATTGGAATTTTTTATTTTCTTTTCTTTTGACAAGATAACATACATATGGTAAGAAATGTAAACAGTAAAAAGAAAATCTATGGAAAATTCTTGACTCCCAAAACTGCTGGTTTCCTTTTCATACTAATACAATAATATATATATAATGCCAGCTCTTGTCTAAAATAGAAATGTAAATTGTTGCATACTCTATACTACTTTATGAAAAATGACTGCTACTATTACTACTACTATTAGTAGTATTATGCTTACCTCATCTTGAAGATTGTTCCATATCTATATGTATAAAGTTGCTTCCTTCATAAAAAAAAAACAAAAAAACTTATATAAATATATTTTTTAACTTTTTATTTTATATTGGAGTACAGTTGATTAACAATGTTGTGTCAGTTTCAGGTGTACAGCAAAGAGATTCAGTTATACATATACATGTATCTATTCTTTTACAAATTCTTTTCCCAATTAGGTTGTTATACAATACTGAGCAGAGTTCCCTGTGCTGTACAGTAGGTCCTTGTTGGTTATCTATTTTAAATATAGCAGTGTGTACATGTCAATCCCAAACGGTTACCGGGGGGAAGGGTGGGAAGGAGGGATAGTTAGAGAGTTTGGCCAGTTGTTTTTACAGTGGTCTGGAGATTTCTAGGAGGTCCCTGAGGCGCTTTCAGGGGTTCACAAAGTCAAAGCTATTGTCCTGATACACAAAGATGCCATGTGCTTTTTCACATGCCCCTCAGGAGTGGACAGTGCAGGTTTCCAGAGGCTACAGCAATATCACGACAGATTGAATGCAGCCACAGAAAGGAGGAGGCTTCCACTAAACCAGACAGGCAAGAGCTTTGCAAAAGTGTAAAACAATGTCATCCTTCTAATTATTTTTTAGTTTGGAAGATATAGCTATTTTTCACAAAAATGTTTCTGTTAACACGCCGTAGGTTTATTATTGTTTAAAATAATGGTTTAAAATTTTCTTATTTTTAATTTCCAGTTCAGTCAATTTTAATAGCTATAACTCACAGAAACGAAAGTCTGGGGATATCAATCATCTTTAAGCATGTGAAGAAGCCCTGAGGCCAGATTGTTTGACCACTGAGCCTGGCAGTCGAGAGAGCAGGGTCACATCCCACCCAGAGGGACATGACAAGGACTAGACAGGCCCGGCAGGGCTGGAGTCTGGGCTGGGGGAGGGTGGTGACGAGTGGGGAGAGGACTTAGGAGGTGTCCCAGTCAGCCAAGGAAAGCCCTCCCAAGGCATAAAGAAGGGTGAGCCGGCTGACAGGGCACTTTAGAGAGTCTACCCTCTCTGCCCCACGCCCAAACAGTCTACAGCAGGTGAGCAGTGAAGACCCTTCCTAAATTACTAACTTGCTGATTCAGTGACATAAGGAATCCTAGAGAAAGCAGGTTTGGGTAGAAGGATGAGAGGTGTGGTTTTCAGCAGGTGGAGGTTGAGGTGGGGATGGGGTCCTTGTCACCACCTACAATGCAGGAAACTGGTTCAAGTCCCCAAGCCAATCTGGGATACATAAGATGATGCTTAAGAGAGTAGCTCTTAAACGTTCTCATCAGAAGAAAAGAAATTGGAAGTATGTGTGGTGAGGAATGCTAACCAGACTTACTGTGGTGCTCATTTTGCAATATACACATATATCGAATCATTATGTTGTACACCTGAAACAAATATAATGTTCTATGTCAATTGTATTGCACTTAAAAAGAGATGTTTTATTAATAGAAACTTACCATTCTTTTAAAAATAAAGGATAGGATCATGAATAGTCTGCTTGGAGGCAAAGGGCTGTGGATTGTAAATCTGACTTTGCCACTTACTGACTGCAGTGGGTGTGCAGTTCTGAACCTCTTCGGTCCTCAGTTTCCCCATCTACAAAATGGGCATTTAAACAGCCTCTACTTCTTAGGGTTGTTGTGAGAATCCAGAGAGCCGGAGCACGGAAAGTACTCAACACAATGCGCAATAAATCGCCTTTTTTCATGGGGCAAGGGTGTGGGGCATGGTGTCCTTTTGGAGGTGGCTATTTCTCTGTCAGGAAACCTTTATCATTCTTTCTAAATTCACATTCTTTCTCCCACCCAGGGCAGACTTAGTCACCCTCTTGGCAGCAGCAGGGCCTCGGTGGCTTACACACTTGCCTACGCACAACTGGGGAAGGGAACCTGGGCAGGGGCTGGACACACCCTGGGCTGAGTAGCCCGCCCTGTCCCGCCCGAGTCTGCTCCCTCCCCACCGCCTGATGTCGCCCCACAAGCTCGGGGCCAATCAGAGTGGTTGCTGCCTTCGCCAGGTACCTGGCTCACACCTGCTCCAGCAAACCAGTGGGATGCAGG
>NW_006775204.1:0-494 GCF_000442215.2 Lipotes vexillifer | reverse complement strand
CACACTGCATGAGAAACATGAGACATCCATTAAGATCATGTTCCCATTAGTTCCCAAAATCTACCTAGAACTAGATTTTGCAGAAATTGAAGACACATCTTGAGGCCTGACTGCTGAAAATGAGTGTCTCAGGAGTCAGAGAGGCATTGCTGCTCAGCGAAGTCAAGAATGCCCTTGCTAATCGTTTCTCCTCCATTTCTGAGGGAATTTAAATTCATGATCGGCACCATATACTTCAATACTATTCATCATCCATCTTGTACGTATTTGCAGGAAAGAATGTTACCCAAGTCATTCTATCCCGCCATGATTCACAGTCGTATGACCTTAGGCTGCAGCTCAGCAGGAGCTTACCGGTGCCTCAAATCATCCCTGTGGTGGACATACAAGAGCGTGACCTCTGACTTCCCAAGCTGTCTCTTCATGAAACAAAAATGGAACTGAGAGTTTAGGGGAAAGTTTTGAAAGTGTCTGGCTCTTGTAGTCATCTAATG
>NW_006775203.1:0-200 GCF_000442215.2 Lipotes vexillifer | reverse complement strand
ATAAGATTTTTAAAAAGATATGGTCTTGGTCCTCTGGGTCCATAGCCCAGTGAGGGGGGGGGGGCACATAAATACACAAATAATTACCATACAATGTAGCTTGTTGTCTTATCTGTAACAGAATACCATAGATTGGCTGGCTTAAACAACAGACATTTATTTCTCACAGTTCTGGAGGCTGAGAAGTTAAGATCGAGGCA
>NW_006775202.1:788682-816128 GCF_000442215.2 Lipotes vexillifer | reverse complement strand
GACTTACTTCACTCTGTATGACAGACTCTAGGTCCATCCACCTCACACAAATAACTCAATTTCTTTTCATTTTATGGCTGAGTAATAATCCATTGTATATATGCGCCACATCTTCTTTATCCATTCATCTGTTGACGGACACATAGGTTGCTTCCATGTCCTGGCTATTGTAAATAGAGCTACAATGAACATTTTGGTACATGACTTTTTTTTTTTTTTTGGTACATGACTCTTTTTGAACTATGGTTTTCTCAGGGTATATGCCAAGTAACGGGACTGCTGGGTCATATGGTAGTTCTATTGTTAGTATTTTAAGGAAGCTCCATACTGTTCTCCATAGTGGCTGTATCAATTTACATTCCCATCAACAGTGCAAGAGTGTTCCCTTTTCTGCAAACCCTCTTCAGCATTTATTGTTAGGGTATATACCTAGTAGTGGGATTGCTGGGTCATATGGTAGTTCTATTTGTAGTTTTTTAAGGAACCTCCATACTGTTCTCCATAGTGGCTGAACCAATTCACATTCCCACCAGCAGTGCAAGAGTGTTCCCTTTTCTCCACACCCTCTCCAGAAGCCCATGTTTGTAGATTTTTTGATGATGGCCATTCTGACTGGTGTGAGATGATATCTCATTGTAGTTTTTATTTGCATTTCTCTAATGATTAATGATGTTGAGCATTCTTTCATGTGTTTGGTGGCAATCTGTATATCTTCTTGGGAGAAATGTCTATTCAAGTCTTCTGCCCATTTTTGGATTGGGTTGTTTGTTTTTTTGATATTGAGCTACATGGGTTGCTTATAAAATTTGGAGATTAATCCTTTGTCAGTTGCTTCATTTGCAAATATTTTCTCCCATTCTGAGGGTTGTCTTTTGGTCTTATGGTTTCCTTTGCTGTGCAAAAGCTTTGAAGTTTCATTAGGTCCCATTTGTTATTTTTGTTTTTATTTCCATTTCTCTAGGAGGTGGGTCAAAAAGGATCTTGCTGTGATTTATGTCATAGAGTGTTCTGCCTATGTTTTCCTCTAAGAGTTTGATAGTTTCTGGCCTTACATTTAGGTATTTAATTCATTTTGAGTTTATTTTTGTGTATGGTGTTAGGGAGTGTTCTAATTTCATTCTTTTACATGTAGCTGTCCAGTTTTCCCAGCACCACTTATTGAAGAGGCTGTATTTTCTCCACTGTATATTCTTGCCTCATTTATCAAAGATAAGGTGACCATATGTGCGTGGGTTTATCTCTGGGCTTTCTATCCTGTTCCATTGATCTATATTTCTCTTTTTGTGTCAGTACCATACTGTCTTGATTACTGTAGCTCTGTAGTATAGTCTGAAGTCAGGGAGCCTGATTCTTCCAGCTCCATTTATCTTTCTCAAGATTGCTTTGGCTATTCAGGGTCTTTTGTGTTTCCATACAAATTGTGCAATTTTTTTGTTCTAGTTCTGTGAAAAATTCCAGTGGTAGTTTGATACGGATTGCACTGAATCTGTAGATTGCATTGGGTAGTACAGTCATTTTCACAATGCTCATTCTTCCAATCCAAGAACATGGAATATCTCTCCATCTATTTCTATCATCTTTAATTTCTTTCTTCCACATCTTACAGTTTTCTGCATACGGGTCTTTTGTCTCCTTAGGTAGGTTTATTCCTAGATATTTTATTCTTTTTGTTGCGATGGTAAATGTGAATGTTTTCTTAATTGCACTTTCAGAGTTTTCATCATTAGTGTATAGGAATGCAAGAGATTTGTCTGCATTAATTTTGTATCCTGCTATTTTACCAAATTCATTGATTAGCTCTAGTAGTTTTCTGGTAGCATCTTTAGGATTCTCTATGTATAGTATCATGTCATCAGCAAACAGTGACAGCTTTACTTCTCCTTTTCCACTTTGGATTCCTTTTATTTCTTTTTCTTCTCTGATTGCTGTGACTGAAACTTCCAAAACTATGTTGAATAATAGTGGTGAGAGTGAGCAAACTTGTCTTGTTCCTTATCTTAGTGGAAATGGTTTCAGTTTTTTACCATTGAGGACAATGTTGGCTGTGGGTTTGTCATATATCGCCTTTATTATGTTGAGGAAAGTTCCCTCTATGCCTACTTTCTGGAGGGGTTTATCATAAATGGCTGTTGAATTTTGTCAAAAGCTTTCTCTGCATCTATTGAGATGATCATATGTTGTTCTCCTTCAATTTGTTAATATGGTGTATCACATTGATTGATTTGCATATATTGAAGAATCCTTGCATTCTTGGGATAAACCCCACTTGATCATGGTATATGATCCTTTTAATGTGCTGTTGGATTCTGTTTGCTAGTATTTTATTGAGGAGTTTTGCATCTATGTTCATCAGTGATATTGACCTGTAGTTTTCTTTCTTTGTGACATCTTTGTCTCGTTTTGGTATCAGGGTGATTTTCCACATAAATTCTTAAATGTATTTAAAATTCCATGATCACTGCCCTACCTTTTTTCCTGAAGATCCAGCTTTGTTAGAATAAATCTCTTTCATAGCCTTTAAGGAGGTAAATAATCCTACTGAAGAATTGGATACCAAAAAATATTTTAAGCCCGATGGTATTTATACAGGCTTTCTCCACCCTAAATGTTAGAGTATTTTCTTTCAAATTAACCAGCATATGCTGAATGTGTACTTCATGCCATACTCACAGAGGTAGAGAGTGTGGTCTTATCTAAAGCCCCTCTTTGTGGATATGCCAAGAGTGGAATACAGGGGTCCCACTGTGACAAAATCCTTCTCCTGCACTCTTATTTTACCTATTTTTATAACTCTTTACATTTTCCTCTCTCTCATCCTTTTGTAAAGAGGCACTAAAGAACTGGTGTGAGCTCTAATTATTCAAAATATTACAAAATATACTTTTTATACTTCTGTCAAAATCTCTCTTGATAAGAATTCATTTAAATAAGAAACAAAATAAAAATTAAACTCCTCACAAAATATTTAATCATTGTGACTTTCAAACACAGAAAGTTTTAATACTTAAGAATAATAAGAAATTTTCAAACTATAATGTATTCAAGCTTTTCAACATAAAATCCTTATTCAGCTAGATCTGTCTTGCATGATATGATGTTTTCAGTCTATAACTGTGTAATAAGGGAAGGTGATTCAGATCCCTTGAGGCCCTTTTCATAAGCTAAAATATACTTTTCTGCATTTGGAATTTCTTTCTAGCAGGTATTCTATAACCCTAATATATGCTTCACACAGTAGCCACATCTGTTCCACCACAGGTGATATGGGAAATCTTCCACAGAATTGCTCAAACATTCAATAAAGCAGTTAGGCAGATGTCTTTGAGTTTCTTTGGTGAACAGTTTTGTTAGATTTCATGCTGATTATGCAACAAACAACTGCTGAAAGTGTGCAATGTGAAATATTATTGACAATATTTTGAAAAGCTGAATTTAAATTTCAAATCCAACTTGTACAGCTACTTATACAATGTGCCTAAAAGAGAATAAAAATAGAAAAATTGACTCTTTGGTGAGCTGTGTGGAAAATAATTAGGTAATCATATAAAGCTCTTATATGTACCTACATATTATTAGGTATGTCAGAACTTTTAAAATGTGGCGTCACACTCAACTAATGTTATCATTAAAGAAGTGGGACTTGATAGCTAATGTTGGTCTATTTTTACCTACTAAGATGAAAACGAGATAAAGAAGCTCATTAAAGTGTCTGTCTCTATTCCCCAAGCTATCCTGATAATGGTTAATAGGATCCGTGGTTCCCCTTATAAGACTGCAAAGCCTGGGTAATAGCTTAGAGTTCAGTGAACAGTGTTACCTTTTCTTTGCCTGAGTTGCTCTATATATAACTGAATGGATTAATGGCTTTGCATTGATGCCAACATGTTTTTAAATAATATCAGACATATTATTATGTCCTTACTCTGAGAGGTTTAAATTGTCTGCATAGTATTTTTAAAGGTAAGAGAAAATGATCTTAAGAATTTAGATTTTTTATATGATGGCCTTTTATACTTGACCTCTGAAGTGTGCTGCTCTAACTTTAGAGAAAGGATGGAAAAATTCTTCCATCTTGTTTTTCTTCTTGTATGCAGATATTGTGGATTGAACACACTTTTGTAAGATTACAGAGCTGTCCTATAGTTTCTTTCCTTCTGATTTGTTGGTGCTAATGATATGCAAACCAAGGGTTCTATTTGTTATTCATTCATAATTGAATAATTACTTTCTCCTTGAATATTCTATATTTAAAAAACTAAAATAAAACTTTAACAGAGAAACTATCATTAAGTAATATGTACATTAATTCATTTAACAAATATGTATTACGTGCCTACACTTTGCTAGTTACTACTCTAGGAACTGAGAACACAGTAGAAAAAACATTGATCTCCCCACGGAATTTACATTTTAGTGAAAGATGACAGATGATAACTATAGGTAGAGATAGACAAATTATGTAGCTATATATATGTTATGTATGGTATTTAAATAAATATAATTATATGTTAAATTTATATATTATAAATATATAAATAACATGTAGTAAATGTCAGTGAGTGCAATGTAGAAAAATGTAGAGGGGAACAGGAGAGATGCCAGGATTAGAGAGTTGCAAAAAGATAATTATATTTTGGAGTCAAATGTTTTTGTAAAATTAATTTGGAAAAGGAGAATAATGCCTATAATTAGTCAGTTTTGCTGTATATGTATGTATACATATATGAATATATATATTGAGTATCAATATATAAATGTAGTTCTTCCATGCTTTATTCAGTTCAAATATGTCAACAATATTGCTCTTCCACTTCTAGGGGAAGTGTTTAAAAGGCATGACTTCAAAGAAAATCAGAGTACAAATAGAAACTATAAGATTAGAATTCCTCTTCTTCTCCTAAGAAACCTGGAAATTTGGGAGTCAGAGTTAGGAGAAGAAATACATAGGGCTGACTGGTACTGGTAATTTTAGATAGTTGAAAAGTGAATTCAGAATCTCTGAACTAGGTGAAATTAAGTTCAATATGAAAACAAATGAAGAATCAAGCAAGTCTAAGGGACTTGGTCTACAAACAAGCTCAGGGAAGACATGAAACAGGCTAGGGGTCTGATCTGGAAGAACTCTCCAGAGTGGAAGCTTTTTTATGCCACACCCACTTCAAGGCTACTAAAGGGACAGTACTTGTTGGAACATCAAATATGGAGGTATATCAGGACTTCTATGTAACAGCTCTAAAGGACTTCAAAGCAGTACCTCAGGGTCACCTTGGAACTGAGAAAGGTGCCACGAATAGACAAGTTCCTTGAAATACCACCCTGATCCAGTCTGGCCATCACTCTTCTATATTTTTTGCTCATTTATGCTACGTTCTTTTGAAATGTATTTGTTAACATTGCAAAATTGCTTGTATGGAATAAAGATAAAAGAAATCAAAAGAATATGTAATCAATCAAGTACAATTTTCAGACACCTAGTTAAAGTATTATATAAACAGAATTCCTGTAAAAATAGCTCTTCTAATCTCAGTCTTACCTTTTATCTAGTGATAGGTTATACTCTAGAATAAATTCATAAGAGAGAATCTAAAATTTTATTTCTACAATAAACTAATTGATAGCAATTTTATGGATATTTTTATGTTTCTTCATAGAGTTAACAAAACTTTAGTATTTGTAATAACACTTAAGGCTTCAAGTTCAGTCTAAGGTTGTATACTCAAAAATCAGGAAATTTTATATTATCTTTTTAAGTGAAAAAGCTGGTTACAAAGAGTATGAGAGTAGTTTAGTATACACACATAACACACACTCATACATGCATACACACACTACAAGGATCTATAAGTTTATGTATTAGTGGATTAACAGTTATTTCCCTTGGTGAATGTGGTTATGGATACTTTAATGTGATTTTACTATTTTCTGAAACATACTTCTTTATAAAAGGAAATAAACAATTAAAATGATAGGGGAGAGGGATGTGAGGAACCCATTCTATAACAAAAGTATAAGGTCTAACCTTCTTTATATTTCTATGAGACATGCTTATCTGTTTCTTAGTTAAATGGTTTGTATGATTCAATGGGTGCACTGCCTAGATTTTCTTGGTGTCCTAACAGCACTAATACGCTGTCATTGTTCCTGTTATAAAGAATTCTCATTTACTTTCTTCACACCAACTAATTTACATTTCTCTCACCATGTATCATTAATTTCTTCTCTAAAGTCAAACCATAATTTTCATTTTCATGTTGTTATTAATAGTTGCAGGAATCTCATAAAAATACTTTTATTCCCAACCACCTGTAAAAGTCATAAAATATTTAAATATTCTAAATTGTTAAAAACAATAACCCCATAAAACCCTACTACATAACAGCATCAAAATAACTAACTTTGATTCCTGATGTGCCACCTCCTTTCTGAACATTTTGCAACACGATGCCAGAGATATTATTTAACTAAAACACTGCTGATTTGAACTTTCATTTTTAAGTACTATTCTTCCTAAAATATAATTTGATAAGGTATTCTTAGAGCTATATTTTGAGTCATCCTTGATAAACTGTTGGGAAAATTTAATTTACTAAAAAATCAACTTTTGCTACAATGGAATCCTCATAAAGTATGCTTCAATAACTTAGAAGTGGCAAAAATAAATTTGAAACTTGTCATAATTTTGTCTCCAAAGACAAGTGACCTTAATAATAATAAACAATGTGAATCCTTCCAATGTTCAGTAAATTGGCTTTGCAGACAAATATTGGTTTTCACATTAACAAAATGAAATTCAGGTAAAAGAAGGAAAAAGTTTCACACTCTCTGAAATGGCTCTGAATACACAACCTCATTAGTTAACTAAAAAGGGAATCCTAAAAGGGATAAAACTTCTGTTTGTATCAAAGAGCCACAATTTATCACAATAGGAGACAAGTTTCCAAGGGTGCTTCAGAGTGAATGACAGTTTCATATTGTTGCATTCTTAAAATATGAAATCACTACAAATAACTCAACTGTTGTGTAAACAAAATATATTCGCTCATTGAAGATGTTTTATCACTTCTGTTTACAAAGCAGAACTGAAGCAGACAGCATGAAATTAAGGTCAGAATTGGATCTGAAACCAGCATATGGTAATAGTTGAATAGCATATATAGGATTCTTGTTTCCACTTCTCAGGAGAGCAAATTTCACTCTCATAGGCTTTACTTTTTATTCTTTTGGAAGGTTTAAACCTTTGATATCATATGTAAAATGATATAAGATATAAATTAATTTTAGTGTAGAATTATTTCAAATAAGCCCTCTCAAAGCTAGGTGAATATGTAACTCATAAATGTGCAACTACCATACAGAAAATGTGTTGCTATAGTACAATTTACTCAATTAAATAGTGAAACACAATTTATATGTTGTCAATTAGGTAAGCAGTAATTTGTGGAAATCTTGTCACAGAAGAAAAATGTTTCTACAAATCAGTTTTATTTCTATGGATCTGGTTTGGAAAAAAATTGGAAAGTTCAAAATATTACTCAAAATGTGAAATGTTCCACAAGATTATATCTTAGCACATAATTATTTTACACATTTTATTATTGGCATATTATATCCATCTCTATATGACAAAGTGGTTTTTAAACAATATTCTAAAATAACACATATAAAAAATACATGGAATGGTTACTTTCTTTTTTTGAAAATGTGCCAGAAAATTTTTTTTCATTTTCATTACACTGAAAATATAATTCTGCTTACATATTCAAAAATCAAGCCTATCTAAAGTCAAATAAATATATTTCTGAGATACAAATAAAAGACTTACCCATTGAATAGGGGTGAAATGTCCAAGTGAATAAGAGAGTATAAGAATTCATTCATGTATTAATACAACAAAGTCTGCTAAGAAAGATCTAAATCGATGTTGCCTTTATTTTTATCTTACCCAACTGTTTCTCGTTATAAGGAATTCTAAGTAGTACCAAATTTTATAACATATTTCATAAGTTCCATCAAAATATTTCAAGTATATTTCTTATATCTATCCATGTCATTCAGAGAAATTGAAGTTGTTTGAATTTATCTCAAAGATATCTATCTATATTACTCACAGAGAAAGTGAAACTGCCTTAAACTTATCTCTGAATTGTTTATTTATAATTAGAATTTCACCATTATAACAAATATCTTCACTGTATCAAATTAATACCATTGGTTTGTCACCTAACTTTTGTTTTACCTAAAATAACAAAATGGTTTCCATAAGGGGAGGGGTAAGAAAATATGTCTTGACTCATATGCTGAAGGAATAGTCAATCAAAAGCTGATTAATAAAAGAATGCATTTAACTAACATGTTTAATGTAATGAATTTTCATTAATAATCTACTTATGATTTATGTATAGAGCAAATCTAGGATATACAACATTTTGGCAGTCAGACTGACTATAGAGCGGCCAAATATGGCCTGAAAACACAATATTTCGGCCTATACTGTCTTTTAGATTCACATCTAATGCCTTTATTTGACACATATATGCTTTATTTACCAGTACTCCTTACCACAACCTTGTACTTGTGACACACACTGCCTTCTAAGTGTGGTTACACACTTTCTTTACAGCCCTGGTCCTTGACAACATTTGAATTTGGGATACGCACACCAGAATCTGGGCCTACAGCAGTGATGAAGATACATGTCAGCCATCAAGGGTTTACAGTCTTATGTAGGGGACACCAAAAATAGCTGATAAGTAAGATGAGAGTAGCAAGGATATGGTGCTTTGGGACCATAGAGCATAGGAAACTTACCCAACCATGAGAACTCAGGAACATCACTCTGGTTGAGTGATGGCTAAGGTTAAAAAAGATCAGGACTTGGTCATATCCATGCAATATAGGGAAAAATGATATCTAAGCAGAGGGAAAAATGCAAAAGCCTTGAAAAACACATGACAAGTTTGGAGAGATGCATAGAGTTCAGTGAGGTGTGAAGAGAAAGGGCTCAGAGAACAGACATGTTAAGGGAATGATCCACCAGCCATTCCATTCACAAGGAATTCTGACTTTAGCTTGAGGGCAATCAGTGATGTTGGTACAGTCAGGAATGAGGATGAGATCTGATAATGTATATTGAAGGAGTTTCTGTAGGAGGATTCCAGTTTTAACAAGATCATCTTGACAATAGATGAAGAATAGTCCAAGAAACAAGACAGGAAGGAGAGAGAGGCTCTTAACTTTTGTAGGCAAGAGATAATGATTGGTATCTTAATAAAACTCATAACAAGCAGAACAAATTGGAAAAAGATTCAGGAAATATAAAGTACATAATATCAACAAGACTCGGTGCTTAATGTTGTATGTCAGAGTAAGAAAGAAGCAGAAATTCAGTACTAGATTCTACTTCTGATTTGGTAATTCACAATACCATTCACTCAAAGAGAAGTAGGGTACTGGAGAAAGTTGAAGAAGATGACTTTTTTGAAGTGTTTGATTTTTACTTTGAAGTTACATGCCTGCAGAAAAAGAAAGTAGAGCTGTCCCTAGGGAATAGATCATCCAAGTCTGAAGTTTGGGAGAGAGACCTGGGCCAGAAGTATCCATTTGGGACTAAATGATATGTAGATGGTAAATGAAACTACAGGAGGGGATGGAGTGAATAAGAGACACTAACATAGATAAGCAGAGGAAAAACAGCTCATATCAAAACTGATAGGCAGAGATGTAGGATTTAAAACTATAAGCATGTGGATATAATATAGGATTCTCTATTCATTTGGAATTGTAAACAAGCAGGACCCTATGAGGCTTTCCCAGAATAGACCCCCCACCCATGTCTTACACCTGCCTTTTGTCTGTAGAAAAACTGTAGTCAAAGAATAAATTTAATCAGAGAAGTGAGAAAATGACTGTTTTCAGAAAGGAAAACAGTCAAGCAAGACAAAATAGTAATACCTTAGCCATTAAACAAAGTCAAAGGCCTTTAGTTCTTCCCCAATGACTATAGATAATATCCTGAGCCATGTCCTTTGAGTTGTTTTACAGATACTGAAACCCCCTCCAGGTGGAAGAAGTTAACTGTATGCTGCCCATAAGCACGGAGACCCCAGACTGGTTGAATGCAGGTTGATGATGCTCACTCCCAATTACCTCACCACCAACCAATCAGAAGAATGTCCATGAGCTGATCATGCCCTGCTCCTTGAACACTACAAGACTCCTCACTACCCCTCCAGGGTGGGACACACATTTTTGAAGAAATTAGCCCGCTGTGGCCCCCTTTGCCTGGCAGAGCAATAAAACTGTTCTTTTCTACTTCATGCAAAACTCTGTCTCCATGTTTCAATTCTGCATTGGTAAACAGAGGCCAAGTTTCGGCAACAGAATCCATACTTTCTATCAAACAAAATAGATTTTCTCCATTAATTCCTCCTGACAAATAAAGGCAATATTAGTTTGTATCCTAATTCTGATATGTGAATTATTCTCTGGCTCATAGTCACTCTTTGGATTTTCTGAAAATGACAGCAACAAATATAAACACCTGTCACTTAAGCAAGAAAAGATTGATTACACTTTTCACTACAAATGCAGAGGAACACAGATCTAGAAGATCGTTAACTACAGCCAAAGCAATCTCACTGATGTCCTCTTAGCTCTTTAACTATCTTTCATTTCATTCATCCTATTTTAGGTATTCAACCTCCAGAGTGTAGTCAGCAAAGGATGTCAAAATTTATTATATGGTTCTAATCTCCAACCCTTTAGATGTCACCCAATTAAGTTACATGTTTCAATTATATCATTACTAGAAGAGTTAGGGTTGCTACTCCAAAATGCCTTTAACACCTAGGGCTATTGACTGTTACCAATGACCACAAACTTGGTGGCTTAAAAACAACAGAGATATAGTCTCTCATAGTTCTTAAGGCAAGAAGTCCAAAAGCAAGGTGTTGATAGGGCTGCTCTCCCTCCAAAGACTCTAGTGGAAAATCATGTCTTGCCTCTTGCAGCTTCTGGCAGACTCAGGCATTCCTTGCCTTGTGGCTGCATAACTACAATCTCTGTCTTTGTCTTCACATGGGCTTTTCCTCTGCTCCCCGGTCTCTCCTTTGTAATCTTTTATAAGGATTTTTGCCATTGGATTTAGGATCCACCAGAATAGTTCAAAATGCTGTCATCTGAAGACCCTTAACTTAATTATATTTGTAAAGACCCTTTTCCAAATAAGATCACAGTCACAGGTTATGGGGATAAGATACTAACATATCTTTTGGAGGGCCACCATTCAACCCACTGCAATACCCTATATACAGTATTAGATCAAATCTGTCTGATGGTATGGGCTGTTCTTTCAATTACTGGTAATTGGAGAGAAGACTAATTTTAGAGTGTAAAGGGATCCTGAGATGCCAAAATTTGAGAATGGCTGCACAGCCTCATGGAATGAGCTGCGTAGCTTCAAGAGATGAATAATTAATGCATTGATTTTCCAGTTTTTTATTTTTCAACATATTTAGTGTAGGTCATA
The DNA here is from genome assembly GCF_000442215.2 of Lipotes vexillifer. NCBI lineage: Eukaryota > Metazoa > Chordata > Mammalia > Artiodactyla > Lipotidae > Lipotes > Lipotes vexillifer. Next base: position 804,601 of record NW_006775202.1, on the reverse strand, counting down.
AATGTCTAATTACTGCTTTCACTGAAGCCACCATGTTGATACATAGTAATTTTTATTTTTATTTTTGTTTTTTTTTTTTGCGGTACGCAGGCCTCTCACTGTTGTGGCCTCTCCTGCTGCGGAGCACAGGCTCCAGACGCGCAGGCTCAGTGGCCATGGCTCACAGGCCCAGCCGCTCCGTGGCATGTGGGATCTTCCTGGACCAGGGCACGAACCCATGTCCCCTGCATCGGCAGGTGGACTGTTAACCACTGTGCCACCAGGGAAGCCTGATACGTAGTAATTTTTATATCATTCAGTTCAAAATAGTTTCTCATTTCAATTTTGATTTCTTCTTTGACCTATGGGTTATTATATAATGTATTTTTAATGTCCAAACATAAGCACATTTTGAGCTGTACTTTTTTATTAGATTTCTAGTTTAATTCTATGTGGTCAAAAATAAACAAAGTTGATTGCATTCCTTTTAAATTTGTTGAGAATTTATCATAACGAATTATTTGGTCATTAATTCTAAATCCTCCTTATGCTTGAAAAAAACATGTATTTAATTTTTTAATTTTTTATTGAAGTATATTTAATTTACAGTGTTGTGTTAGTTTCTGGTGTAGAGCAAAGTGATTCAGTTATACATATATATATTATTTTTCATATTCTTTTCCATTATAGTTTATTAAAGATATTGAATATGGTTTGCTGTGCTATACAGTGGGACCTTGTTGTTTATCTGTTTTATTTACAGTAGATTGTATCTGCTAATCCAAAACTCCTAATTTATCCCTCTCCTTCCCCCTTTAGTAACCATAAATTTGTTTTCTACTTCTGTTTTATAAATAAGTTCATTTGTATCATATCTTAGTTTCCACATATAAGTGATATCATATGGTCTTTTTCTGACTTACTTCGCTTAGCATGATAATCTCTAGGTCCATCCATGCTGCTGAAAATGGCATGATATCATTCTTTTTTATGGTTGAGTAATATTTCATTGTGTGTGTGTGTGTGTGTGTATATATATATATATACATATACATATACCACATCTTCTTTATTCATTCATCTGTTGATGGACATTTATTTATGCTTCCATGTCTTGGCTATTGTAAATAGTGTTGCTGTGAAGATTGGGGTGCATGTAAAAAAAAGTGTATTTTAAATAAATATATAAATATATTCCTTGAACATATAAAAGCTGTTAAACATTTAGCTTCTATTTACCCATTTATTCTCTCCAGTAACACCTTTACCCAAAAGTTTCTGTGTTTGAAAATCTTTTCTTTTTTGTTTCATTTTAACCTCACTTGACTTCATTATTACTTTTTAATACAGCTAATCTTCAAATCATATTGTTTATATATTTACCACTTATTTTGCTCACCATTCTGTTTTTATTTTTAGACATTCCCTCTGGGATCACTTGTCCATTCCTGAAAAAATATTGCTTAAGTAAAAGACTTTAGGAAAAGTCCTCAGTTGACAAACTTAGATTTTGTTTGTGTAATAAAGTCATTATTTTCACTTAATTTGATATTTTTTTCTGAGTTTATAATTCCAGTTTAGTATTTATTTTCTTTCAGATCACTGAAAATCTGTTTCACTGTTTACTGACTTGTACTGTTGCTATTGAGGGGTGTGCCAACCAATTATTTTTGCTTTTTCTATTTCCTCTATTATTTTTAATATTTATCTTTTAAGAATTTTTATGTAGCTTTTATTATGATTTGTCTTGATGTATATTTAATCTTTACCTATTATGCCTGGAATTTGTCAGACTCCTTTAATGTATGGGTTATAATCTTTCCTCTTAGCCATTAACTCTTCAAATATTGATTCTATGCCATTCTTTCACTTCTCTCATTTCTTTCCTTCTGGAATTCCTATCAAAAATATGTTAGAGGGCTTCCCTGGTGGCGCAGCGGTTGAGAGTCCGCCTGCCAATGCAGGGGACACGGGTTTCTGCCCTGGTCCGGGAAGATCCCACATGCCGCGGAGCGGCTGGGCCCGTGAGCCATGGCCACTGGGCCTGCGCGCCCGGAGCCTGTGCTCTGCAACTGGATAGGCCACAACAGTGAGAGGTCCGCGTACAGCAAAAAAAAAAAAAAAAAAAAGTTAGATTATCTGATTCTGCGGGTCTCCAATCTTGTCTCCTATAGATTCCATGTTTCCATGTTTTTCCTTTCTGCTTATGGCTAATTTCACAAATCTATCTTTCAAATCACTAATTCTTAATTCTATTCTCAGAATCTGCTAACATATATCCAAAAATATTAAATTTCAGTTATATTTTTATTTATTAAAGTTCTACTTGATCCTTATTTACACTAGCCATGTCATTTTTACAGTTTCCTGTTTCCTAGAGATATTTTCAATTTAACACATTTTTGAAAATTGAAATATGGCTTGTTTAAACTATTTTTGGCAGTTCCACCATTTTAAGTCCTTTGAAGGTGTGTTCAGTAATATCTTTTGGGTTTGTTCATATTTAAACATTATTCTGTGCTGGTAATCTTTGACTGGTTGCTGGACCTATACTTGTATATTTATTTGCAGCAACACCTAGAAACCATGGCTGAATGTGCTATCCTCTTTAGAGGATTTGCATTTACCTTAAAGACTAAAAGCTCTGCAAGTAATGCTTGTCTCAAATCAGGTTCAAGCCCCTGAGGGCCCTTCTGTGTCACTACTCAGACATATGCCCAGAATTGTTTCTGTCTTTTTCTTCTTTGCTTGTTTTTATAACTTTATTGAGGTATAATTCACATAACAAAAATGTGAGGAAAGGGAATTTAAATCTTTTGCATGTGAATAGCCAGGTATCCCAGCAATATTTGTTAAAATGACTACTCTTTCACAACTGTATTATCTTGGCACCCCTGCTGAAAATCAGTTAGCCATAAATGCAAGAGTTTATTTCTAAGCCCTCAATTCTATGCCACAGATCAAAGTATCTACCCTCACACCAGTCACACATTGTCTTGATTACTTACTTTGTAGTAAGTTTTAAAATCTGGAAATATGAGTCCTCCAACTTTTCTTCTTTTTCAAGATTATTTTGGCTATCCTAGATCCCTGCATTCCCTTATGTATTTTATGATCAGTTTACCATTTTCTGCAAAAAGGAAGCTGGGGATTATAAAGATTGTGTTGTTGTACATCAAATTGGGGAGCATTTCCATTTTAGCCAAATGGAGTTGCCCAATAAATGAGTATGGGACATTTTTCCATTCATTTAGGTTGTTGCAAAGGTGTTGACAAAAGACTGGAACAAGTTAATAGGCCACAAAGCTTACCATTCTTACCAAAATTCAGTAATTGTTCTTGATTAAACACTTCGTGAGTTTTTGCAAACATTTCGTTAATTTTAGAGCTCTGAAAAAGTTAAATTTTAAAAACTTCCCTTTGGTTCTCATTATTTTACCAAGGAGTGGAGTTTTGAAGATTCTTACTTTGCCATTCTAGAAATGCTTCTTCCTTTTATTTTTAATGTCGTTTTGGCAAGGAGTGATTTTGTAGTCCAGATATAATGCCACCCACCCTAAAGTCATTGTCCCCTCTGACCCAACTCATTAAACTGTATCTCTCACAAGACTTCCTACCCTAAGTGGCTCTGGTCACAATCTTTGCTATATAGGTATAAATGCCTATATGATACAGTAAATAACTTTAATGCTCAGAAACTACCTTACCTCTTTGACCACAGACTTCATGCAGAAATTGGTCTTTGAGTTTCTCATTGTGTTATATCTTATTTCACTAATATGAAAATTTTTTTTGTTTTTTGCTTTTGTTTTGTTTTTTGCGGTACGCGGGCCTCTCACTGTTGGGGCCTCTCCCGTTGCGGAGCACAGGCTCCGGACGCGCAGGCTCAGTGGCCATGGCTCACAGGCCTAGCCGCTCTGCGGCATGTGGGATCTTCCCGGACCAGGGCACGAACCCATGACTTCTGCATCGGCAGGCGGACTCTCAACCACTGCGCCACCAGGGAAGCCCTGAAAATGTATTTCATACAGCATTGTTTGTTATTATCCATGAATGGAATAAACCCTGAAAACTGAGTAAGATCTCCTCAGGTGAGGATATGTGGAAAGAGAATTTTGAACAGAGAAAATAATATGAGGGGAAAAAAAGCAAGTTTGAAAAAAATCTTTTTTTTCCTGAGTGTGGATAGACAAAGAGGCAAAATACCATTAATGCAATGAATAAGGATAGTGGTGGCAGAAAATGTGACAGTGAGAGAGAAAGATTTTACATTAATGTATTATCCTTAAAATAATAATTATCTAGGTCAACATTTTCAAAAGCTGTTCTGCTGATTAGAAAGGGAATTCAATATGGTAAAAATACTTAGGAAGCACTTTATTTTCTTTCTCTAAGATTTCACAATGACAATAGCCTATAAGTTAAGGTTCCTAAAACTTATTTATTAGTATTCTAGTTCAGTAGTATTTATTTAGGAAAATCTGGTTTGGTTATTGCATACCAGATAATTCTTCTGATTCTCTAGGTTTTAAGTAATATGTCTAATTTTTGATTAATTAAACATTAAAACACTCAGACACTCTTATTTTTTTTTTAGGTTTTATGTGATGGTTTATGAATTACAATTTTATTGAAGACAAGACCTGAGAAGCTGTGTCATCTGAACTTAGGTCATTGAAGCCTTGTTAACAGATGTTATTTGCAATGGTATTGTTGTTTTCATTTTGTAAAGATATTATCAGAGTGAGAATTCTACAGAAAGTGTACACAGTCGAGTTCATACAAAGTTCATTGCTTATAATAGACCCACTCAGGAGTCAAATGCACATACTATGTATTTATCTGAGTCAGTACTATTTTATGGCCATGTGTTTCTATAAGATGAATAAAACACACAGGTGTGAATTATCTCTCCTTCTCCAGTGTTTGATAGTTTGAAAAAAAATTGAACCATAAGGGGTGGCATTTTTTTCTTTCATTGCAGCTAATTTTCTTTTAATTACATGTAGTAAGCTTGACAACTCAATTCTCCACGTGCTTATTATTTATTATTACAACACTTTCATCTTCATCTTCCCTTGGAGAAATGGGTTTATGTGGTTTGCCCAAGTCAATATGAATTTGGAAGTTATGATAATTAATTCTATGCTTTTATAAAATATTTAACTATTTTGAAAAACACTGCAAACTTTCAGATAATTTTAGTACTTTTTGCTTTGCTAATTAATCATACCATTTTGATACTTGAGAGAAATGCAAGAAAATGGTCATGTCCAGTATTAATGTGACAATTATACCAAAGGTTTTCTTTCAAAGGTTATTTTCTCCTACATAGTTTGATAACCACATCCAACTGGTTTTGTTTTTGAATTATATTCCACCATACTTACCTTTTACTATAAGCTGAACAACTAAAAATGTCAACACTTTAAACCACAAAACCACATGAGATATTTTGCCTGGAAATTTGCTTTTATTAAAAGTGAAATCATGGCACTTCCCTGGAGGTCTAGTGCAGGCAGTGTGGGTTCAGTCTCTTGTAGGAAAGCTAAGATCCCATGTGCCTCAGGGCCAAAAAACCAAAAACCATAAAACATAAGCAATATTGTAACAAATTCAATAAAAACTTTAAAAATGGCCCCCATCAAAAAAATCTTTAAAAAAAAAAAGTGAAAGATTTTCTCTTTATATCATTAGAAAATATGCCTCATATTAAAAGAGTAGAAAAAATGTGTCAGGAGTTTCTCTTTCACTCAGGAATTGCCATGGAAAAGTAAACAATTTACTTAAATTTATCTTAGAATGAAGGCTTTATGGAGTTTATATTCATCTCAAAGCGAGGTCTTGATATCTCAGAGTATATCGTTTTCATTAGTAGATTTCACTCACCTTTCAGAAGCAAGATTTTAGACATTTTGGAGACAATAAACGGACATTCACTTAAATACAATTTTCCAGCCACTTGAAGCTAATTGTCCCCAAAGCATTAAATTGAATAATTTTTGCTATATTAAACTTCCTTCTTGAACAAGCTGATATCAAAATACCACTAAATATATTCACCTCTGTACAAAGATAAAACTTTTTGACCTCTAAATCTCAAAGATTATGTACAAATTATGTTTCATTGAACTACTTAAAATTAATCTTTGGAAATACTTGAATTCAGGATTAATAATAACTAAGAGACAGATGTGCAGTATCTTACATTAACAGATTTTTTATAAAGAATAAAGAATTTTTTGGATATATTATTTTTAAGGCACAATCCTAATAATAAATGACTTCAAATAATACCCTTCAAAATATTTTTGCATAATATTTAGTAAACAAGGAGTAGGAATTATGTTTCTTGTGAAATCTGGCTGCTTTGTTGTAAAATCTTTTGGCTATTTCTGAGATAATTAACCCTGTGAAGAAAGTGAAAAACATCTTGCTTTCTGGGAATACTGTTTTGTGTTGTTTTGTTTTTTCCACAGATTCCATCATTGGCCTTCTCTTATTTTTATTATCTTGTTGTGACTTTCTCCCTTTCATTTTAAAAATATAAGTTGTAATTCAGGGCAATTCAATTCTCTCTCATGGTTTAAACTGCCATGTATGTATTGATGTAACAAATCATAGTTCTATCACTTCCTCCACTGTGCCACTTACTGACTCCTAAATTCAAGAACTAATCCTCAAACTTGCTTTGTTTAATCTTCATTTAAGGGGAACATAATGCTAAAAATCTGACAATTATTTTAAAGCATTTCTCTCTTCTCCATTACTCAAATATTACTATTTATGCACTATTGTTTCTCATTCTGAGTGTTTCTCCTATTTATCTTCTCCTTTTATTCTCACTTCTATAATCCAGTTTGGGTCTTCATTATTGTTTGCTTTGACATGTATAAAAGCCACCAAATAATTTTCTCTGCTTCCAGTTCCTTCCTCTCTCCAGTTAATCTATTAAAGACTACTAATGCTATATTTCTAAAATATGGATCTGATTATATTTTCACATGATAATTATAAAAGAGAAGATTTTAATGGCCCTTTAATAGCTGGAGTAAATATTGTTAATCTTAAATGTAGCCTATACTGTCTTCTATATTCAGGCCCCAAAGCTAATGCGCTATATACTGATATTTCCCCATCATTCCATTTCAATTAACCTCTAGCAAGTTCAGGATAATTGCTATGTTTTGGCCTCATGCTTCCATGCAGTTGATGATATTTTATTTTCTACACAAAGTATTTTATATATAAAAATATAATTCTACTCAACATCTCAGGTCATACATTATCTTTGTAAAGCCCTCCCCTTTTTTTTTCATAGAATTAATTGCCTCTCCCTATGCTTTCATAGCATTTGTGTATAGCCTCTCTAAAGCACTCATCACAAAATACTGGTGAGTTACTTTCTTTTTTTATTTGTGGTAGCAGGGTGTATATATTATTCATATTCATGGTCTATCACCTTAACACAATGCTTACCAAAAATACACATTTATTTCAATAAAAATGTATTTAAAAAATTTTTAATCTCATGAGAAGTCTTGACATCTAAAGATAGTTATTGTTTATATTTCTATTCAAATGCTTTCTAAATGGTAATGGACACAAATGCTGTTTGTAGTGAAAAAATGTATTCTTCATTTAGCTAATAAAATCATAGCTACTGCCTAAATTACTTAGCCTCCCTCAAAGTTTCTGAGTACAAACCAGTAAACAATTAGTAAATTAATATATTAAAATGTACAATATTTTGTCATATCCTAACAATGTCATTGCTGAGTAAAAGTATATTGCAGAGGAGTGAGTGAAGGAGGGCAAGAGTGCCAGTATGTGGTTAGATATTTCAGGTGAGTAGGCCTCTGGTTAGCATTCTAGACATAAGAAATATTTTAGTGTGCTGCCTTGTTTCTGAAGTTTCTTTTTCCTCATTCAGTTCAGTGTGCCCTGGGCCTCCATTCAGTTCAGGACACCTAGGCCTTGGTCTCTCTGGCTAATGCAGCTTAACTAAGCTCATAAAAGGTGCTATCATTTTTATCAGTAAAGCTACCTCATTTCTTTCTTTTCAGAACAAACTTCTAAGGACATCGAATTAAGAGTCAAAAACATGGATTCTTTTTTTTTTTTCCTTGCGTTATGCGGGCCTCTCACTGTTGTGGCCTCTCCCATTTGCGGAGCACAGGCTCCGGACGCGCAGGCTCAGCGGCCATGGCTCACGGGCCCAGCCGCTCCGCGGCATGTGGGATCTTCCCGAAACGGGGCACGAACCCGCGTCTCCTGCATCGGCAGGCGGACTCTCAAGCACTGCGCCACCAGGGAAGCCCAAAAACATGGATTCTTAAAGCATGCAGTAGACAAGAACAGGAAGTAGCACAAGAGCTACTTCCCAATCTTTTAATATTTACAAAATGTCTTCGTAAGCTTGAATGAGATGTAGATAGATAGATAAAATAATATATAAATATGTAACAAAATAATCTGACATTTAATATGCAAAGTTACATATGAATATAATTCGTCATAATTGAAAAGTACAAAGGGCTTGAATAAGTCTTGTTATTTCAAAATTTAAGTTTAGCTTCTTCTAAAATATTTCAGAATTATTGGAGAGATTTCAAATGGATAGAACATTTCCAATAAATTAATAATTATCCAAGAAATGTGAACTGCAATTTACAATGACTGCAAATGTTTTAGCACTTTTTCTTAAACTCTGAAAAGCCTTTTAAGTTATTTTGTGTCACCCTTTGTACTATTTTTAAAGATATTTCAATTTCATATTTATGCTAATGAGTTTCAAATATAAGGAGCTCTTCAGTTATTGTTTCATTACTATTTTCTCAATCTATGGCAAGAGAATGCACACATACTTGACAAAATATTTACAAGTTCCAAATGTATGGTGCAAAAGGTTGATTGAACAAAGGCAAATTCTAAAAGATGTTCCTGTATTCTAAGTGTGACCTTAAAAGTGACTGACCTCTTTTCAGTTTAATCGTAATGCATTAATTGTCTTATTGCTTTCTTTCCATAACATTTTCCATTTTCTTTTTGTTTTGAAAGTAAGCATGTTTTCTATAGTAAGTGAATGGGAAGAGGAGAATAAAAGAAAAAATTAATAGTATCTCTTTACCTAACTTCTCCAAGTCTACTCTTTTAAAATAATGAATCTAACAGTTTGGTGTGTATGTACCTATACTATACCCCATAAACATATAAAATATATACATGTTATCTATCTATCTACCTAACAAGGATTCTTATTTAATGTTTAATGAAGCACAACACATATGTGTAAGATGTTTAAAATTATACAACTCAATGAATTATGACAAGCAAATACCCATATGACCATCACCCAAACAAGAAACAGAACACGGATAGCCCCTAGAAGCTTCCTCCTGCTCTTATCAATAACCATCTTTAGCCACATTCCAATGCTAATTGCTATGCTGATTTCTAAGACTGTATTTTAACTTTCTCTGTTTTTTTAGGAAACTTATCTAGCAATATTTATTAAGTATGTATATTTTTGTCTCTGCCTTCTTTTGCTAAATATGTTTGTGACATACAGTTGTTACACAGAGTGATGTTTTATCAATTTTCATTGCTGCTTTGTTATTCCACTGTATGATATACCACAACTTAATTATCACTCTAATATTCTTGGATATTTGGGATGTTTCTGGTTTGGGACTTCTTAGGTGTTGAATTGTGTTCCCTCAAAATTCATATGTTGAAGTCCTAACCCCAATAAATCAGAATGTGATTTTATCTGGCAATAGGTCTTTACAGAGGTAATCAAGTTAAAATAAGGTCATTAAGAAGGTCCCTAATCTAATATGACTGCTGCCTTTATAAAAACTGGAAAATTGGAGACAGATACACCCACAGTATAAAACCCATGTGAAGATGAAGGCATCAATCTGGGTGATACTTGTATAAGTCAAAGATTGCCAGAAAACCACCAGAAGCTTGGCAAGAGGCATAGGAGAGATTTTCTCTCGGAGCTCTCAGAAGGATGCAATACTGCCAACACCTTGAGATCTTGGAGTTTTAACCCTCAGACATATGAGACAATTATTTCTGTTGTTTAAACCATCCAGTTTGTGGCACTTGTTATAGCAGCCCTAGCAAACTAATACAGGACCACTATAAATAATGTGACTGTGAACATTCTTGTATCAGTCTTATTATATGCATAAACATGGATTTATATTGGGTATATAAATATGAGTGCAATTGGTGTGTGATACGGAATTTTTGCGCTCAACCTCAGCAGATAATGCCAGTTTTCAAAATGTCTGTGCCAATTTACTACAAGGCGTGTGAAAAGATTTCCATTTCTTTCTATCTTTAATACAACAAGGTATTATAATGTATTTAATCTTAGACATTTTGATGGATGTTTTACTGTGTATCATAATGATTTTAATAAAACTCCCATAGTTACTAATAAGGTTGAATACTTTTTCATATTTTTATTGGACATTTCATATATTCTTTTATGAAATACCTTTTCATATTTATTGCCTATTTTTCTTTTGTAATATTGTTCTTTTATCATATTGTGAAGATTCTTTAGAGTCAAGAAATGAGCTCATTGCCTGTTATATATCTTACAAATACCTTCTCCTTATCTATATCTTGCATTTTCATTTTCTTAATAGTTTCTTTCAATGAATGAAAGTTTTTAATTTTAATGTAGTCCAATCACTTTAAGAAAATAAAACAAAAATTGTCAGACTCCCAAATCCTAAAAATAGTTTCTTTTGTAACTTATAGAATATTATTTTGTGTTTTGCATCTAGCTTTTACTTTCTTATGTGATATATAGCAGTGATCAGATTTCATCAGTTTGCATATGGATATCTAATTTGCCTAGCATGGTTTAATACAAAGTTTTTTGTTTTAAATCAAATTTTCATATATGCATGGCTCTGTTTCTGAATTGTCTAATTAGTTCCAATTTTCTATGTGTGCATTCTTGTACTATAAAAAGCTACCTTCCTACTATAGCCTTTTAATGCCTTTAAAATAAATCTTGATAATCAAGTTCTCAGAAAATGTTTCCATCTTCTTCAAAAGGGCCAAAAGGGCCATACCAATTCTATTTTTGACTTTTTGCATCTCTATAAATTTTTGGAAACATCTTGGCATTTTACAAATACTCACACACACTCTACTGAGATTTAATTCCTACCAAGGTGAATCCATAGATCGCTGGTAAGAATTGATAGCTTTACAATATTGAATTTACTAATTCATGAACAAGGATCTTCTCACAGTTAAAATGTTTAATTTTTTTTATGAAACTTCATTGATAGTTTCTGTGTAGAGGTATTACACATATTTTGTTTGACTTATTAATTGAAGCTCTGTGCATTTGATGTTATAAATGGTAACTTTACTTTTTATTTCATTATAAATATTTATCTGTACACACAAAATATTTTTCTATTTAACCTGTATTGAGAAAACATGCTAAAAATCACTTAATTCTAATAAGTTAACTGCTTATTCCTTTAATATTTTTACATAAAAATGATGTCATCTGCTAATTGTGGAAAAAACTTTTCTTGAAAACTTTAAGTCTTTAAATTTGGGTTCTTTATTTTTGCCTCCTACTGATTAGAATATGCAGTGTGAGGAACAGTAGTGTTGTTAGAGGGTACATTTGTCTTTGAACATTTCTCCTTAAGTAAGATATTTGCTATTTACATTTTACAGATATCCTTAATCAGAGGAAGAATTTTCTCTCTAACTTCTACATAGTTAGTAGTTTTAATCACAATTAGATGTGAAATTTATTAATCATTTTTCTGCATCTATTCCCATAGTTATTTGGAATACAGGCATACCTTGTTTTACTGCATTGAACTTTATTGCACTTCACAGATATTGTATTTTTTACAAATTGAAGATTTGTGACAACACTGCATCAAGCAAGTCTATCAGCAGCATTTTCACAACAACATTTTCACTTAGTGTCTCTGTCTTACATGTTGGTAATTCTTGCAATATTTAAAACTTTTTTTATTATTGTACTTGTTATGGTGACCTGTTATCAGTGATCTTTGATGTTACTACTGTAATTATTTTGAGGTGCCATAAACTGTGCCCATATAAGAAACAAACTTAACCAAAAAGTTTTGTGTGTGTTCTGACTGCCCCTCCAATCAGTTATTGCCCCACCTCTCACCTTTTCCTTGGGCCTCCCTATTCCTGAAACAAACAATATTAACATTAGGCCAATTAATAACCTTACAATGACCTCTAAGTGTTCAAGTGAAAAAACAAGAGTCCCACATCACTCACTTTAAATCAAAAGGTAGAAATGATTAAGCTTAGTGAAGAAGGCATGTTGTAAGCCAAAACAGGCCAGAAGCAAGGTCTCTTGAGCCAAACAGTTAGCCAAGCTGTGAATGCAAAGGAAAAGTTATTGAGGGAAATTAAAAGTGCTACTCCAGCGAACACAGGAGTGATAAGAAAGCAAAACAGCCTTATTGCTGATATGGAGAAAGTTTCAGTGGTCTGGACAGAAGATCACACAGCCACAGCATTCACTTAAACCAAAACCTAATCCAGAGCAAGGCCCTAACTCTAATCCATACTAGGAAGGATGAGAAAGGTAAGGAAGCTGCAGAAGAAAAGTCTGAAGCTAGCAGGGCTCAGTTCATGAGGTTTAAGGAAAGAAGTCATCTCCATAACATAAAAGTGCAAGGTGAAGCAGCAAGGGCTGATGTAGAAGCTGCAGTAAGTTATCCAGAAGATCTAGCTAAGATCATTAATGAAAGTGGCTACACTACACAATAAATTTTCAATGTAGATGAAACAGTCTTCTATTGGAAGAAGATGCCATCGAGAACTTTCATAGCTAGAGAAGAGAAGTCAATGTCTGATTTCAAAGTTTCAAAGGACAGGTTTACTCTTGTTAGGGACTAACGCAGCTGGGGACTTTAAGTTGAAGTCAATGAGCATTACCATTCCAAAAATCTGAAAATTATGCTAAATCTACAGCCTGTGCTCTACAAATTAAACAACAAAGCCTAGAGAAGAGCACATTTGTTTACAACATGGTTTACTGAATATTTTAAGCCTACTATTGAGACCTACTGCTTTGAAAGATTTTTTTAATGTCACTGCTCATTGACAATGGCACCTTGTCACCCAAGAGGTCTGACGGTGATGTACAATGAGATTCATGTTGTTTTCCTGCCTACTAACACAACATCCATTCTGCAGCCCATGGATCTGGAGTAATTTCAACTTTCAAGTCTTATTATTTAAGAAATACATTTCATAGGCTATAGCTGTCATAGATGGTGATTCTCTGATGGATCTAGGCAAAGTAAATTGAAAACCTTCTGGAAAGGATTTACCATTCTAGCTATCATTAAGAACATTTATGATTAATGGGCTGAAGTGACAGTGTCAACATCAACAGGGGTTTGGAAAAAGTTGATTCCAACACTCATGGATAACAAGGAAGGGTTCAAGACTTCAGTGGAGAAAACAACTGTAGATATGTTAGAAAGAGCATGAGAACTAGATCCTGGAGATGTGACTGAATTGCTGCAATCTCATGATAAAACTTTAATAGTTGAGGGGTTGATTCTTATGGATGAAATAAGAGAGTGGTTTTTTTGAGATAGAATCTACTCCTAGTGAAGCTGCTCTGAAGATTGTTAAAATGACAACAAAGGATTTAAAGTTTAGGATTACATAAACTTAGTTAATAAAACAGTGAAAGGATTTGAGAAGACTGACTCCAATTTTGAATGTCCTCCTGTGGGTAAAATACTATCAAACAACATTGCAGGCTACAGAGAAATCTTTGGTGAAAGTAAGAGTCAACTGATGCAGCAATCATCATTGTTGTCTTATTTTAAGAAGCTGCCACAGCCACCCCAACCTTCAGCAACCACCACTCAGATCAGTCAGCAGCCACCAACACGGAGGCAAGACCCTGCACCCGCAGAAAGTTTATAACTCACTGAAGGCTCAGATGACAGCAATTTTAGCAATAAAGTATTTTTAATTATAATATTACACTGTTTTTTTAGACATAATGCTATTTCATACTTAATAAACTACGGTATAGTGTAAACATAACTTTATTTGTGACTCACTTTAAGGTGGTATTCATGTTATAGCAGTGGTCTGGAACTGAACCCACAATAACTCTGAGGTATGCCTGTATTTTATCTGTATCTTAATCTTAATTTAGTTACTTTGCTTAGATGTATTTTCTAATTTTGAAGCAAACTTCTTTTCTTGCAAAAATCTAATTTGGTTTGTGTTATATGTGTGTGTGTTTATGTGTATATGTATGTTTGATTATACATTTTATACATTGTCAGATTTGATTTGACAATATTTTGTTTAGAATTTTTGCATTTATATTCAGGACTGAGACTGACCTTTAATTTTCTCCCCCATTTTTTAAATCCCTTTCAGCTTTTGTTGTCAGAATTGTATTGAGCTTAAAAATTAAATTAGGCAATGTTTTCTCATTTCCTATTCTATTTAAGTGTTTCTGTGTTTAACATTATTTAGTCCTTAAATATTTGAAAGGAATCCCTGGTGACATTATATGTGCCTGAAATCTCCTTGAGGAAAAGTGTTTAATAATATATTCAATTTCTGTAATCTCTCCAATTTTCACTTTCTTGTATTGTTCAGATATTCTATCTTTCCTTCTGACAGTATTTATATAGAAGTGGACATTTCACCTAAATTTTCAAATTTATTGATATAAATTTACTTATGATATCCATTTATGGTCATTTTAATTTGTACTGATATCCCCTTTTTATCACTTTAAGGGTTTTTTCTCCTTTATCTTTTCTCAATTTTCCTTCATTAGGTAAGTGTATGCCTTTTTGAAGAAACAACATTATTTTTTGGTATTATTTTCTTTTATATCATTAATGTCAACTCTAATTTTTATAATTTCTTCCATCTTTTATTATGTTGAATTTGCTTATCCTTTTTTGAGACAAATACTAATGCATTTAAATTTTTTTCTAATGTATGCATTTAATGCTTCAAATTTTTTTGAAGCATAGCTTCAACTCAACATATGCTTTTAATATGTTGTGTTCTGTAATAATTTATTTTAGAATATTTTTTAAGTTACAATGTGATCCCTTCTTAGAACATGATATTTAGAAGGGTATTTCCTTTCCAGAACATAAAAAGACCTTCTATTTTTAATATTCAGCTTAACTTCACCCATAAGTTTAACTGTACTCATAAGATGTTCTTTTTTTAAAAAAATTTGTATTGGAGTATAGTTGATTTACAATGGTGTGTTAGTTTCTGCTGTACAGTAAAGTGAATCAGTTATATATATATATATATATATATATATATATATATATATCATAAGATGTTCTTTTTGATTCCATTCCTTAGAAATATGTTGAGATTCTTTTTAAAGCACCACACATTTTAATTAAAATATGATATGTTAATGTAAACAGTAGTGGAGGCATTCTCTAGCTATTGAGTATAATCATAAATGTCACTAGGTCGTTTGATATTCAAGTTGTTCAGTTCTGCTATATACTGATTTCTGATTTTCGAATGCTTCTTATATTTTACAGAGTAATATATACTAAAACCTTCCCCTCTGGTAACAAATTTATCAATTTTCTTCTTGCAGATTATCAATTTTGGGTATATGAATATTTGAACTATATTATTGGTGGCATGAAATTTAGTTTGTTTTGTTTTAACTTTCTTAGTCTTATAGTTCATAGATTATGAACTACTGGAATGCTCATTTCAGAAGAACTTGGAGAAAATTTTCATAACAGTCCTCTATTCCCTACAGGTCACCTAGTCAATTAAGGCTATATAACGCTTAAACCAAGTATAAATCTTCAATCTACACAACCTTAAATAATGCAAACAACTTGGTTCTGCATATCAGCAG
>NW_006775202.1:776618-788580 GCF_000442215.2 Lipotes vexillifer | reverse complement strand
GCAGGAAAGTTTTGAACTTTAATCAACATGATATAAATTACTAGCTACCTCAGTCCACTCATACCACGGCCAGGAGTCAGTACCAGAATTCCAGACATTCCTGGAATAAGCATAGTAATCTATCTTACATAAGACTTGAAAAAAACAGGCTAATTAATTACTGTATACTAGCCTCAGAAATCTGAATTGAGAATAACAGACTGGTACATATAAAACTGGGATCATGTTACAGCCATACAGGTTAGAAAAGAGATATATATTTTATAAGAAAAAAATGACACTGATGAAGTACACATGGGAAACGGAAAGACAGAAATTCTTTCGTAATACTCTTATTAGATCTCATGCATATTCGGGGAGCAGGAACTTCTACCTTCATAACCATCTGCCTCTCCTACTCAAAGAAACAATAAACAATAATGACCAAGAAAATAGATAGGACAGCCTAGGACCTAGTTACAATTTATCTATTTCTTCACTTTTTATTGATGATATCACATCTTTTCAAGTTGATGTGAAACAGATCACAATATTTTAGTTGGAAAAACCTTAAGAAACTTGTACAAAATGTGTATATTTGAAATAGTTTGTTCAGTTTGCAACAAAGAGATTAAAATTTGACTACTGGATTACTTTAATGATTTTTAATGTATTTTTTAGAATAGGATAAGTTTATGGGAGTATAATATAACTTTATAGGAATTACATGAGTGTTTCATGATTTGTAGAATCCAAGAGGACAAACACCTCTCAACTGGTAAAAAAGTTACTTTTCTCTAAAACCTTAATATTCGTAAAAGTTCTATCATTAAATACAATATCTGAAATATTTCAGAATTGCTCAGTAGTCATCAATTAAGAGCTCACAGACATCCATAAGAAGGTTCATAGGTCATGCTCTTATTTTAAACAAAAAAGAAGATAATAAAGCTAAATAAATTTTGTACTATTATAGTTGAGCTCAGAAAACAGAATAACAGAATTGAAAGTGTGTCAAGAAAGAGCTCTACTTAACTTATGAATCAAATGATTCAAATTAATCATTATCTTTTTATAGGAAACTGATGGTCCTGAGCTTTTCCATTAATTATTGTACTGAGAACACTTCCTTTGGAGAGGTATTTGATGTCATCTCTTTCTAATAAAACCTTTCATTCCATTTAACAATACACTCATAGACATCTAAAATAATTAGTAAATGTTAGCAAAAAACTCCAAAGAAATTCATTAGGAATACAATTTAATTTATATAAAAGGAACCCAATAAATGACATAATTTACCATATGTCTTGAAATATTCATTAGAATCCACTTTCTTACCTTTAGTGTGTGTTCTGCCTCATAGACACAATATTTTTGAAAATTACCATTTTGAGTACTTCTTCATAATCTGTATTTTATTAAATGCTAACGTAATTGCAAAAGGAAATGAACCAAAACAAATTGTTCATAGAAAATGAGACACACTTGAAGTTTTGTGGACACATTCCACTGAAATTTAAAGAAAGATAAAAACATGCAACTTTTCATGTTGTCACAAAATCACGAAATATGGATATGCACATCTTCAATTGTTAAATGTTTTATTATTCATTGACATTATTGTTGAAAAATTATATAATGAGAGAATGAAGTAAATTTATCAAGAATTCATGTCTCTTTCATAGGGAATGTCACAGGAGGAGGATGAGGGAAAGTAAAAAAGATGTGTACTATACTATTGAAAGAATCATGGCAATTATACTAAATACATATTTGATAATTAAGACTAGAGGGAAATAACAAAAAAAATTCTCCAACTTGAAACCAGTAGATCAATATTTAGATAGGCAGAAATTACACTCCTATTTAGAATATTTTCCTTGTTTTCATGCACTGACACCAAATCTAACTAAAACTAAACTATGTAACATTACATCTCTCTAGAAAGTGAACTCTCACTTTAGATTTACTACATAACGTTGGAACACATGTTATTTTGAGTTTTCAAATCTACAGAATACAGATAAAATACTTTTAAACACGAAAGGGGAGAGATGAAGAAAATTTAAGCAAATATATGAAGATTAAATCATTTTTAATATGGCTCCTAAATTTGATACTCCTACCCATGTATTCAATAAAATGATAGTTATAAATATATATATCTATTAAATACAAATCCCTACAACTCTATAAAAGTGATGCCTAACTTTTTTTGCTCACTCTGGGACCAAGAACCGTGACTTAAATGATTAGATGTACCTGACAGAGTGTCTACATATAACAATATCTGAAGAGTTTTTATTTCTTTAAAACAATTATGAAAAATACATTGTAAAGGTTACATTATTTAGTCTAAACTTGCCATCAGTTCTCCCTTCCTTACACTAATAATGCATAATTTACTATGCCTGAGGGCAAAGGTCTGAACAAGTCAGGACTTTCAGTTCTCGGACCTACATTACTTCAATTACAACATTTCTCTATTGTTGTGTAACATACCACTGTCAAACTTAACAGCTTGAAACATTAACAATCATTTATTTTGCTCACAAATCTGCAATTTGTTCAAGGTTTGGGATGGGCAGTTTATTTTTGCTCTATATGACATCAGCTGGAGCAATCTGATTGGGGACTCTCAACTTTCAAGATGGCATATTTCCATGACTGGCAAACTGATGATAGCAGTTGGCTGGGCTCTCAGCTGGGGCTATAAATCCTGGGCCTTTGTTCTCATTATTTACTCTTCCCAAATCATGGTGGTTATGGTGTTTGGGGGTGTGGTTTTTGTGTTTCTTTGTGTGTTTCTTTTTGCAGAGGTAACAACTGCTTTTATTAAAATGAAATCAGAAGGGTCACAGGGACTAAGAAGTTGGGTAGATGTAGGCACAAGAGAGAGACAGTGGAAGAGACAAGATTTCAGAACTACCAAAATTGCTAGAAGAGTCAGCAAGAACCCTGAGGGTGAATAAAGGAAAAGAGTGCTCTTTGTACCAGATGAAGCTGAAATAAGATCTTAAATATGAATGGGAATCTTACTGCTCTTGACCCAAGGTATAAATACAATGTATCTATACAAGATACAAAAGTCTGGCACGGGTGTATTTCTCTGAGGATAGAGGAGGAGTAAGACATGGAGATCACCTTCCTCCCCACAAATACATAAAAAATACATCTACATGTGGAACAACTCATACAGAATACCTACTGAATGCTGGCAGAAGACCTCAGACTTCCAAAAAGGCAAGAAACTCCCCCAAGTACCTGGGTAAGGCAAAGGAAAAAGGAAAAAACAGAGACAAAAGGATAGGGACGGACCTGCACCTCTGGGAGGGAGCTGTGAAGGAGGAAATGTTTCCACACACTAGGAAGCCCCTTCATTGGCACAAATGGGGTGTAGGCAGGGGGGAAGCTTTGGAGCCACAGAGGAGAGCGCAGCAACAGGAGTGCAGAGGGCAAAGAGGAGAGATTCCTGAACAGAGGATCAGTGCCAACCAGCACTCACCAGCCTAAGAGGTTTGTCTGCTCACCTGCCAGGGTGGGTTGGCACTGCAAGCTGAGGCTCGGGCTTCGGAGGTCAGATCCCAGGGACAGGACTGGGATTGGCTCCATGAACACAGCCTGAAGGCCTCCCGGAAAAAGTCTGGAACTGCCTAACAGTCAAGAGACCACTGTTTCAGGTTGCACAAAGAGAGGGGATTCAGAGCACCGCCTAAACGACTTTCAGAGACAGGCAGGAGCCACGGCTATCAGCACGGACACCAGAGACGGGCATGAAACTCTAACACTGACGCTGCAGCCACCAAGAATCCTGTGTGCAAGCACAGGTCACTATCCACACCTCCCCTCCAGGGAGCCTGTGCAGCCTGCCACTGCCAGGGTCCCATGATCCAGGGACAACTTCCCCAGGAGAACACATGGCGCACCCCATGCTGTTGCAATGTCACCCTGGCCTTTGCAGCTGCAGGCTCACCCCACATTCTGTACCCCTCCCTCCTCCCAGCCTGAATGAGCCAGAGCCCCTTAATTAGCCACTCCTTTAAGCCCGTCCTGTCTGGGCAGGAACAGGAGTGGGGCCAAAACCAAAGCTGAGCCCCAGGAACTGTGCAAACAAAGAAGAGAAAGGGAAATTTCTCCATGCATTCTCAGAAGCAGTGGATTAAATCTCCACAATCAACATGATGTACCCCACATCTGTGGAATACCTGAATAGACAATGAATCAACTGAAAATTGAGGCAGTAGATTTTGGGATCAACTGTAGACGTGGGGTTTGCTGTATGCAACTGACTTGTTTTTGATTTTTATGTTTATCTTAGTATAGTTTTTCACGCTTGATATCAGCAGTGGATTTGTATATTGGTTTGGTTGCTAACTTCTTTTTTTTAAATTACTTTTTAAAAAAATTTCTTTAATCATTTTTTAATTTAATTTATTTTATTGTTTTTTAATTAATTTTTTATTTCTTTTTTTTACCCTCTTCTTCTGAGCCATGTGGCTGACAAAGTCTGGCTCTGCCAGGTGTCAAGCCTCAGCCTCTGAGGTAGGAGAGCCAAGTTCAGGACATTAGACCACAAGAGACCTCCTGGCCCCACATAATATCAAATAGTGAGAGCACTCCCAGAGATCTCCATCTTAACACTGAGACAGAGCTCCACTCAACAGCCAGCAAGCTCTAGTGCTGGACACCCCATGCCAACAACTAACAAGACAGGAACACAACAACACCCATTGGCAGAGAGGCTGCCTAAAATCATACTAAGTTCACAGACACCCCAAAACACACCACCAGACATGGTCCTACCCACCAGAAAGACAAGATCCAGCCCTACCCACCAGAACACAGGGACCAGTCCCCTCTACCAGGAAGCCTATAAAAGCCCCTGAAACAACATTACTCAATGGGGGCAGACACCAAAAACAACGGGAGCTACAAACCTGCAGCCAGGGAAAAGGAGAACCCAAACACAGTCAGTTAAAAATAATGAGAAGACAGGGAAATACACAGCATATGAAGGAGCAAGTTAAAAACCAACCAGAACAAATAACTGAAGAGGAAATAGGCAGCCTATGTGAAAAGGAATTCAGAATAATGATAGTAAAGATGATCCAAATTCTTGGAAATAGAATGGAGAAAATACAAGAAACACTTAACAAGGAAATAGAAGAAGTAAAGAGCAAACAAATAATGATGAAAAACAAAATAAAAAAAATTAAAAATTCTCTACAAGAAATCAATAGCAGAGAAATGCAGGCAGAAGAACGGATAAGTGACCTGGAAGATAAAATAGTGGAAATAACTATTGCAGAGCAGAATAAAGAAAAAGAATGAAAAGGATTGAGAACAGTCTTAGAGACATCTGGGACAACACTAAACGTACCAACATTTGAATTATAGGGGTCCCAGAAGAAGAAGGGAAAAGAAAGGGTGTGAGAAAACAATTGAAGAGATTATATTTGAAAACTCCGCTGAGTGAGAAAACAATTGAAGAGATTATATTTGAAAACTCCGCTGACATGGGAAAGGAAATATTCAATCAAGGCCAGGAGGAAGAGAGAGTCCCATAAAGGATAAATCCAAGGAGAAACATGCCAAGACATATATTAATCAAACTATCAAAAATTAAACACAAAGAAAAAATATTAAAAGCAGCAAGGGAAAAGCGACAAATAACATACAAGGGAATCCCCATAAGGTTAAGAGCTGATCTTTCAGCAGAAGCTCTGCAAGCCAGAAGGGAGTGGCAGGACACTTTTAAAGTGATGAAAGGGAAAAACCTAAAACCAAGATTACTTTATCCAGAAAGGATCTCATTCAGATTTGACAGAGAAATTAAAATCTTTACAGGCAAGCAAAAGCTAGGAGAATTCAGCACCACCAAACCAGCTTTACAACAAATGCTAAAGGAACTTCTCTACACAGGAAAAAAAAAAAAACAGAAGGAAAAGACCTACAATAACAAATCCAAAACAATTAAGAAAATGGTAATAGGAACATGCATACTGATAATTACCTTAAATGTAAATGGATTAAATGCTCCCACCAAAAGACATAGAATGGCTTAATGGATACAAAAACAAGACCCGTATATATGCTGTCTAAAAGAGACACACTTCAGACCTAGGGACACATACAGACTGAATGTGAGGGGATGGAAAAAGATATTCCATGCAAATGGAAATCAAAAGAAAGTTGGAGTAGCAATTCTCATACCAGATAAAAAAGACTTTAAAGTAAAGACTATTACCAGGGACAAAGAAGGACACTATATAATGATCAAGGGATGAATCCAAGAAGATATAATAATTGTAAATATTTACACACCCAACATAGGAGCACCTCAGTACATAAGGCAAATGCTAACTGCCATAAAAGGGGAAATTGACAGTAACACAATCATAATAGGGGATTCTACCACCCCACTTTCACCAATGGACAGATCATCTAAAATGAAAATAAATAAGGAAATACAAGCTTTAAGTGATACATTTAAAAAGATGGACTTAATTGATATTTATAGGACATTCCATCCAAAAACAACAGAATACCCTTTCTTCTCAAGTGCTCAAGGAACATTCTCCAGGATAGATCAGATCTTGGGTCACAAATCAAACCTCAGTAAATTTAAGAAAATTTAAATTGTAGCAAGTATCTTTTCCGACCACCACACTATGAAACTAGATATCAATTACAGGAAAAAAATGTAAAAAATACAAACACATGGAGGCTAAACAATACAGTACTAAATAACCAAGAGAGCACTGAAGAAATCAGAGAAGAAATCAATTATCTAGAAACAAATGACAATGAAAACACGACAACCCAAAATCTATGGGATGCAGCAAAAGCAGTTCTAAGAGGGAAGTTTATAGCAATACAATCCTACCTCAAGAAACAAGAAAATCCCAAATAAACAAACTAACCTTACACATACAGCAATTAGAGAAAGAAGAACAAAAGAACCCACAGTTAGCGGAAGGAAAGAAATCATAAAGATCAGATCAGAAATAAATGAAAAAGAAATGAAGGAAATAGCAAAGATCATTAAAACTACAAGCTTGTTCTTTGATAAGATAAACAAAATTGATAAACCATTAGCCACAGTCATCAAGAAAAACAGGGAAAAGAATCAAATAATAGAATTAGAAATGAAAAAGGAGAAGTAACAACTGACAGTGCAGAAAAAAAAGGATCATGAAAGATTACTACAAGCAACTATATGCCAGTAAAATGGACTGCCTGGAAGAAATGGACAAATTCTTAGAAAAGCTCAAACCTCTGAGGCTGAATCAGGAAGAAATAGAAAAAATAAACAGAAAAATCACAAACACTGAAATTGAAACTTTGATGAAAAATCTTACAACAAACAAAAGCCCAGGACCAGATGGCTTCACAGGCAAATTCTATCAAACATTTAGAGAAGAGCTAACAACTATCCTTCTCAAACTCTTCCAAAATACAGCAGAGGGAGGAACACTCCCAAACTCATTCTATGAAGCCCCCATCACCCTCATACCAAACTTTGTTGTCACAAAGTTGTCACAAAGAAAGAAAACTACAGGCCAATAACACTGATGAACATAGATGCAAAAGTCCTCAACAAAATACTAGCAAACAGAATTCAACAGCACATTAATAGGATCATACACCATGATCAAGTAGAGTTTATCCCAGGAGTGCAAGGATTCTTCAATATATGCAAATTAATCAATGTAATACACCATATTAACAAACTGAAGGAGAAAAACCATATGATCATCTCAATAGATGCAGAAAAAGCTTTCAACAAAATTCAACACCTATTTATGATAAAAACTCTCCAGAAAGCAGGCATAGAGGGAACTTACCTCAACATAATAAAGGCAATATATGACAAACCCACAGCCAACATCGTTCTCAATGGTGAAAAACTGAAACCATTTCCTCTAAGATTGGGAACAAGACAAGGTTGCTCACTCTCACCACTATTATTCAATATAGTTTTGGAAGTTCTAGCCACAGCATTCAGAGAAGAAAAGGAAATAAAAGGAATCCAAATCTGAAAAGAAGAAGTAAAACTGTCACTTTGCAGATGACATGATACTATACATAGAGAATCCTAAAGATGCTACCAGAAAACTACTAGAGCTAATCAATGAATTTGGTAAAGGAGCAGGATACAAAATTAATGCACAGAAATCTCTGGCATTCCTATATACTAGTGATAAAAAATCTGAAAGTGAAATCAAGAAAACACTCCCATTTACCACTGCAACAAAAAGAATAAAATATCTAGGAATAAACCTACCTAAGGAGACAAAAGACCTGTATGCAGAAAATTATAAGACACTGATGAAAGAAACTAAAGATGATACAAATAGATGGAGAGATATACCATGTTCTTGGATTGGAAGAATCAACATTGTGAAAATGACTCTACTACCCAATCTCAGTGCAATCTCTATCATACTACCAATGACATTTTTCACAGAACTAGAACAAAAAATGGCACAATTTGTATGGAAACACAAAAGACCCCAAACAGCCAAAGCAATCTTGAGAAAGAAAACTGGAGCTGGAGGAATCAGGCTCCCTGACTTCAGACTATACTACAAAGCTACAGTAAACAAGACAGTATAGTACTGGCACAAAAAGAGAAATATAGATCAATGGAACAGGATAGAAAGCCCTGAGATAAACCCACGAACTTATGGTCACCTTATCTTTGATAAAGGAGGCAAGAACATACAATGGAGAAAAGAGCCTCTTCATAAGTGGTGTTGGGAAAACTGGACAGCTACATGTAAAAGAATGAAATCAGAACACTCCCTGACACCATACACAAAAATAAACTCAAAATGGATTAAAGACCTAAATATAAGGCTAGACAGTATAAAACTCTCAGAGGAAAACAAAGGCAGAACACTCTGACATAATCAGACATAATGACATAAATCACAGCAAGGTCCTTTTTGACCCACCTCCTAGAGAAATGGAAATATAAACAAAAATAAACAAATGGAACCTAATGAAACTTAAAAGCTTTTGCACAGCAAAGGAAACCATAAACAAGAAGAAAAGACAACCCTCAGAATGGGAAAAAATATTTGCAAATGAAGCAACTAACAAACGACTAAACTCCAAAATATACAGGCAGCTCATGCAGCTCAATATGAAATAAACAAACAACCCAATCCAAAAATGGGCAGAAGATCTAAGCAGGCATTTCTCCGAAGAATATATACAGATGGCCAACAAACACGTGAAAGGATGTTCAACATCACTAATCATTAGAGAAATGCAAGTCAAAACCACAATGAGGTACCACCTCACACTGGTCAGAATGGCCATCATTAAAAAATCTACAAACAATAAATGCTGGAGAGGGTGTGGAGAAAAGGGAACCCTCTTGCACTGTTGGTGGGAATGTAAATTGATACAGCCACTATGGAGAACAGAATGGAGGTTCCTTTAAAAACTAAAAGTAGAACTACCATATGACCCAGCAATCCCCCTACTGGGCATATACCCTGAGAAAACCATGATTCAAAAAGCAACATGCACCCCAATGTTCACTGCACCTCTATTTACAGTAGCTAGGACATGGAAGCAACCTAAGTGTCCACTGACAGATGAATGCATAAAGAAGATGTGGCACATATATACAGTGGAATATTACTTAGCCACAAAAATAAATGAAATTGAATTATTTTTAGTGAGGTGGATGGACTTAGAGTCTGTCATACGGCATGAAGTAAGTCAGAAAGAGAAGAACAAATATCATATGCTAACAAATATATATGGAATGTAAAAAAAAAAAGGTTCTGATGAACATAGAGGCAGTACAGGAATAAAGACACAGACGTAGAGAATGGACTTGAGGACACAGGGAGTGGGAAGGGTAATATGGGACAAAGTGAGAGAGCTGCATTGACATATATACACTACCAAATGTAAAACAGATAGCTAGTGGGAAGCAGCTCAGTGCTTTGTGACCACCTAGAGGGGTGGGATAGGGAGGGTGGGAGGGAGATGCAAGAGGGAGGAGATATGGGGATATATGTATATGTATAGCTGATTCATTTTGTTATAAACAGAAACTAACACAAAATTTTAAAGCAATTTTACTCCAATAAAGATTTAAAAAAAAAAAAAAAGATGGGCACAAATTTTAGTTTGAATAGGGAAATGGGAACTCTTTCTCTGAGCTCAAAAAGGCAGACTTAAAGCCATGATTATGGCTGAACAGTTATTCCAGAGTATAGGTGTAGGAAAGAAAAATTAACCTAGTGACCCACATGTAAAACAGACCATAACCAAGTGAATGAGATTTGAGGTTAACAGAGAGTTATCTTCTAAAATAAAGGAACCAGGTTGTGACAGTAAGAAATATGTATTTGGTCTCTACCCCCAGCTCCTGCTCAGAGCTCCTAAAACAACTGTAATTTCCTAAATGATAAGAATGACAGGAGCATCTTTTGCTATAATATACGCAATAAAGATGAAAGGAGAATCTTTTGTTATTCATATCAAGGCCCTTTCAACAACACCTGAGTTTGTTAATGAGGTGACGTCTGCTAAGCCCCTAAGGATAGGGGGCTGGTTATAAGAGGAAACAATCAGATGATTAGAGGGTTGGAACTTTCATCCCCACCCTCCAACCTCCATGTAGGGGAAACTGACTGGAGGTTGAGTTAATCAGCAAAGACCAATGACTTAATCAATCATAACCTATGTCATAAAGCCTCCATTAAAACACTTACTAAAGGTATTCAGAGAGCTTTCTGACTGGTAAACACAAGAAGGTGCGGGGATAGTGAGACTCCTAGAGAGGGTATGGAAGCTCTGTATCCATTCCCCATACTTTGCCCTATGTATCTCTTCCATCTGGCTATTCCTGAGTAATGTCCTTTATGATAAACTGGTAATCTAATAAGGAAAAAATTTTCCTAAATTCTGTAAGCCACTCTAGCAAATGATTGAACCTGAATAGGGGGTCATGGGACCCTCCAATTTGTAGCCTGCTAGTCAAAAGCACAGGTTATGACCTGGGCTTGAGGTTGGCATCTAAAGTAGAGTGGGGATGGGGGGCATCTTGAGCCCTTAACCCATGGGATCTTACACTATCCTTATGTAGATAGTGTCAGAATAAATTAAATTGTAAGACACCTATCTGATATGGCAGAATTACTTGGTGTGAGGGAAATTCTATACACATTTGGTGATCAATATTGTCTAAAGTGAAGTATTCTGTGAGTTGAGTATTGACAGTAGAGGAGAGTAGAAGGTGTTTTCCCAAAACAAAGAAGCATCCATAAATGGAAAAATGATGCAACTTATTTACAAATTTCATCTGATGCTTCAAAAAATTGATCTTTTACGATAATTCCATGAATAAGTTGATCATTTTACTCATTAGAATCAAAACTTTGGAAGGTCATTTTTCTAAAAGTTAAAATAATAGACTCCATGATAACTACTATTGTAAAGTCAGTTAAAATGTTCAAACAAAAATTTTTGTAGTTAAAACATGAATGCAACTTTGGTATATCTTGGCACTATGAGAAATGCCATGTTCTTACTAAATTAATGTACTTTGAATTGGTTGTGGTACAAACATAATTTGTTGCATCCAAAACATGACATTCTACCAATAAACACTGGAGTTATTTTCAAAGTGTAAAAATATATTATGTATACATAAAACAGTTGAACTACAATTTTTGTGACAAAGCTAATCTTGAAATATATATTTGCTAGTTTACATTTTAAATAAAGAAAAATAATTTAAACTATTTTATCAAAAAGAACCACATTTTATTTAGAATTAAGAATAATAAGTCTCTTTGGATTAATATATACACCATTAAATGTCTGAGCAACACCATTAGATAATTTGCCTATCTCTAATAATGATAGCTAAAAAGGAATCCAGGGTCTTAATAAATGAGTAGCTTTATGCCAATATTTTGATATTGGCTGATATTGGCTTCAAGCTCAG